>NW_024870454.1:185409-366228 GCF_013358625.1 Macadamia integrifolia | reverse complement strand
AAAAAAAAAAAAAGGGGTTCACTTGAACCGAGTGAACCAAAAGCAAACCATCTAATCCAAATGGTTCAACTGAACCATGGATTGAGTCAGTCGAGTCAACTAGAAACCCAACCCATTGACTAGTATCTTGACCCACTTGTCGGAAAAGTCTCTGATGGTGACCGGTGTTGATCGGGAAAGTACTGAAAAAAAAAAAAAAAAAAACCTTTAAGGCTTGTTTTGTTTTCCGTTCTTTTTGGGTTTTTCCAGTGGGTCATCAGAAACCCGTCGAAAAATCCACCGGCTCTTAGTTTTCCAGAGTTGATTGGTGTTGACCGAGAAAGTACTTAAAAAGAAAGAAAAAAAAAAAACTTTAAAAGCCTTGTTTGGTTTTTATTGCTTTTGAGTTTTTATTTAAACTACTTTAAATGTCATTTGAAGGTTCGTTTTAAAACCAAATTGAAATCCATTTTTTACATTGGATTCCTTGTTTCAGGCCACATTTAATGATCTAATTTTTAATATGACATGTTTATCTGAAATTTTATGTTGTATTTATTTTTAATCATTGAAACAAGAGGGTATAAATCAATGCTTTGAAAAATGTATATGTTATTGGTCACTATGAAGTTGGGAAAGGTTTTTAAATTGAGATATGTTAATATGGAAAATGGTGTAAGCTTCCGCTCATTCTTAGTTGCAAAGTAATTATTTTAGGAAACCATGAAAGGATGAGGTGAAATCCACCTAAGTGGTGCATCTTATTATTCTATGGTTTTCCACAGGGCAGCAATATAGGTGACATTTGCCCAAAGGTGATGTCACCAAAATTAAGAAAATGACAGTAGCCTAGAGGTTCCTAAGCCCAAAGGTGAGGGGATTTCAAAAGTTATTGTTCTTTTCACAGTAAATATGAATTTGCAAGAGGACCAGTGCATTCTTAGCCCAAATGATAGGAATGCAGTTGTTGTTGTGACTCTTGTATTGTTATTGTTGTCCTAGTGACATATTTATATATATTGTTTGAATATAAAGATATACATCTCCAATGGGCAAAAGATATGATAGAACTTAGTGAAACTCACCAAAGTGGTATATTCAGTTCGATTGTGTCTTCCCCAATAGGAAAGGTGATATTTTCCCAAAGGTTATGTCATCAAGGTTTGAGGATAATTATCCACATTTCAGAAAGGGACACTGAATTGTGAGTTCTTTTGCCCAAAGGTGATTGAATTCTGAAGTTAGTGTTGTTTTCACAGTTAAAAGAAGAATAGAAGAGCATCAGTTAATTCATGTCCCAAATGATAGGGATACATTTTTAGTTGTAACTCTTATTTAAAATATATTGATGGTATTACATGCTTTTATATTTTAAAATTTGGCATGTATTGTGTTGTTGTTACTGCTGTAGTAAGATGGTCATTCCCTCGAGTTATGTATCTTCCATCTCAATACTCACTGATAACAACTATCAAAAGTGGGTGGAGGAATTAGAATTGCATTTAGGTCTTCTTGACTTAGACTTGGCACTTAGGGAGCCTAAACCTGAGTCTCTCACAGACTCGAGCAGAAGTGCTGAAAAGGACCAAGTTTAAGAAATGGACTAAAGCAAACAGAAAGTGCATACTAGTTTTAAAAAAGGCAGTTCCTGAAATTATACGTGGGAATATAGAGATCAAAGACACTGCAAAAGAATTCTTGGATACTATTAAAGCTAGATTTCAACACAACAAGAAATCTGAGAAAACCACATTGATGACAAGGCTAATGAATACAAGGTATGATGGATGTGGGAGTGTTAGAGAATACATTTTGGGTGTGGCTACTGATGCTAGTAAACTTAAGGATCTTGGAATATAGATCGATGAAGAATATATTGTACACATTGCACTGAATACCCTTCCTAGTCAGTATAAGGTTATCCAATCTACCTACATTGCACTGAAGGACGATTGGAACCTAAATAAGCTCATTTTCATTTGCACTCAAGAGGAAGAAAAATTGAAACAAACCAGGTTTGAGAGTGCACATGCAACTTTCCAGAAGGGATTTTCTGGTGGACCAAGCAGAAGGAACAAGAATTTTCTAACAAAGGAAGCTTCAAGCCATATGGCAGGACTAATAGCTCTCAAGAACTTGACACATCTCAAAAGGCTCAGGATGAAGAGAAGACCAACAACATAGAGTGTTTCTGGTGCCATAAGAAAGGACAGATTGATCACCAGTAATTAAGAGCAAGTAAAAATTGGTCTCATCAAGTAGTTAGGATTCCTTTATATTCAGTTATTTGAAATGCTTGATTAGTGGGAGCTCTGGTTTTGTTTAGTATTTGTTTATGTTTTGAACCTTAGCCCGTATGCTTTTGGGACACAGTTTGATGAATTATGGTTAAGTTTTAGCATTTACATTATGCACAATTATTTCTTTTATTATTTGGTTTATGGTTTCATTTGAGAATATTTTTATAGGCAGTAATTGTCTTGGTTATAAGCAATATTTTGCCACAGTTCAAAATGTAATGTTTACCACATTTTAAGACAGTATTTGTCACAGTTCAAAGGCAATATTTACCACAGTTTATAGGTGAAAAGTCACAGTTATATATTAATCACATATCAAAGGAGATTTACCACAGTGAAGGTTAATATCACATTTAAGGACCTACATGGAATGACAACAGTGTAATTTGAAGATATATCAATGTGTCCATGATAGTATCCCACATAGATTCGTGTTGAAAAACTTACTTATGTTTGTAATGACAGAAAGTTGTATGTCGTATATTGAGGTGTATCTTCTGCTATTGTTCGATGTGAGTGATTTTTCAACTGAATCACGGTAAGAGTGGTTAATGTAATGAGATTCTATGGCCACATCAATTTAAAGACATCCTTATAATTAATGTAGCCCAAGTGAGAGATTGTTGGATTTATGTATCTTCCATCCCAATGCTCACTGGTAACAACTATCAAAAGTGAGTGGAGGAATTAGAATTGCATTTAGGTCTTCTTGACTTAGACTTGGCACTTAGGGCGCCTAAACCTGAGCCTCTCACAGAGTCGAGTAGAAGTGCTGAAAGAACTAAGTTTAAGAAATGGACTAAGGCAAACAGAAAGTGCATACTGGTTTTAAAAAAGGCAATTCCTGAAATTATACGTGGGAACATAGAGATCAAAGACACTACAAAAGAGTTATTGGATGCTATTAAAGCTAGATTTCAACACAACAAGAAAGCTGAGAAAACCACATTGATGACCAGGCTAATGAATACAAGGTATGATAGATGTGGGAGTGTTAGAGAATACATTTTGGGTGTAGCTACTGATGCTGGTAAACTTAAGGATCTTGGAATACAGATCGATGAAGAATATATTGTACACATTGAACTGAATACCCTCTCTAGTTAGTATAAGGTTATCCAATCTATCTACATTGCACTGAAGGACGATTGGAGCCTAAATGAGCTCATTTTCATTTGCACTCAATAGGAAGAAAAATTGAAACAAACCAGGTTTGAAAGTGCACATGCAACTTTTCACAAGGGATGTTCTGGTGGACCAAGCAGAAGTAACAAGATTTTTTTCAACAAAGGAAGCTTCAAGCCATATGACAGGACTAATAGCTCTCAAGAACTTGAAACATCTCAAAAGGCGCAGGATGAAGAGAAGACCAACAACATAGAGTGTTTCTAGTGCCATAAGAAAGGACATGTAAAGAAGGACTGCTTTATTTTCAAGAAATGGTTAGAGAAGAGGAAGAATTCTGGGGCTGATAAGCAGGATGATGCCAAGAAAGGGTGAGGTAGACTGATCACCAGCAATTAAGAGCAAGTAAAAATTGGTCTCAGCAAGTAGTTTGGATTCCTTTATATTCAGTTATTTGAAATGCTTGATTAGTGGGAGCTCTGGATTTGTTTAGTATTTGTTTATGTTTTGAACCTTAGCCCGTATATTTTTGGGACACAGTTTGATGAATTATGGTTAAGTTTTAGCATTTATATTATGCACAATTATTTCTTTTATTATTTGGTTTATGGTTTCATTTGAGAATGTTTTTATAGGCAGTAATTATCTTGGTTATAGGAAATATTTTGCCATAGTTCAAAAGGTAATGTTTGCCACATTTTAAGACAGTATTTGTCATAATTCAAAGGCAATATTTACCACAGTTTATAAGCGGAAAGTCACAGTTAGATATTAACCACAGATCAAAGGCGATTTACCACAGTGAAGGTTAATATCACAGTTAAAGACCTACATGGAATGACAACAGTGTAATTTGAGGATATGTCAATGTTTCCATGATAGTATCCCACATAGATTCGTGTTGAAAAACTTACTTATGTTTGTAATGACAGAAAGTTGTATGTCGTATATTGAGGTGTATCTTCTGTTGTTGTTCGATGTGAGTGATTTTTCAACTGAATCACAGTAAGAGTGGTTAATGTAATGAGATTCTATGGCCACATCAATTTAAAGACATCCTTATAGTTAATGTAGCCCAAGTGGGAGATTGTTGGATTTATGGGCTAAATTAATTATTCGGGTTGACTAAATGGGTGAGAATCGAGTTGCATGAACCGGTTCGGTCCACTCACAAGTTTAGGGATATGCTGGCCCAACCCATTGTGGATTAGGGTTTTGGGTGCAGGACAGTGTTATAAATACTAGGTTTTGGGTCCCTACAACCATTATTCACTCTTCCCCACTTTACCACTAAAGTGAGAGACCCAAGGAGGTTTAAGGGGCTGTAGAAGATCCATAGCCAAGCCTAGAGAGCGAAAGTGGAAGCAACCAACATCAATCTTCTTCAACATACTTGGTGAAAGGTACAATTAGATCCTCTATAATTTTATTAGATTCGTGTTCTTGTTTCTCTGTGTGGTTTCTTCAATTGGGATTTTGAATTCGAACCCCATAGGGAGATCTAACAGGAGGAAGTAATGATAGGGGAAGAGGCGACTGCTTCAGCCATAGGGAAAAGAGAGAATGAGAGAGGTTGGGAGAAAAAAACGGAGGTGAATGTCAGGAAAAAAAATTTACAATATTTATTTTGCTATTGTTAGGAAAAGAATTTTATATTATTTATTTTCCTAATAAATTTGATCTTATCTATTATGATAAGATTGGTTTTGGTTTTTTTTTTTTTTTGCTAACAAGTCATGTATATTAAAGGAAGAAAAAGAAGAAAAAAGAACAAATATAATACATCAGATGAGGGAGGGAGAAATACCCAACTCTCACAAAAAGAAGAGAGGGAGAAGCATTAATTCCACCTTCGGCATTGCCATCAACAGAATTAAGCAACTACTCAACTCCACCAAAACAAAAAATCTGAAAAAATTCCTAGGTGAATATGGACCTAGGCCGACCTGATGCATCCGTGTCTAATTCCATCTAGACCAGAGTTGGCCAAATTGAAATCGGCTCTGACATTTTAAAACGAGCGGCTGACTTTGACAAAAAATCCGCCACTGAATTTTCTTCCCTATAGCAATGGGTTATTTTCCATTCCACATCCTCCAAATAAGAAATAAAATTAATCCATCTTTGCCGAGCTATCCACGGACTTTGCCTCTTCTGAAAAATAGTCACAACTGGAACTGAATCACATTCTATCCATAGTCGTTTCACATTATACTGCTTAGCTAATTCAATCCCTATCATAAGCGCCAAAAATTTAGCCTCAAAATTTGTGCAAGTTCCTAGAAAAATTTTGAAATTTGCCACGACCTCTGCCTTTTCATTGCGAAGGATTCCCCCTGCTCCAGACTTCCCTGGATTACCAATAGAGCAACCGTCTGAATTGAGTTTTATCCAATCTGAATTAGGAGGGCACCAGAAAATATTGAAGATTTCCCGAGGCCTTCTCCGCACCCCTGAAATACCCAAGCTTCTTGCAATGACAAGATCCGAAATTGAGATGGCTGACCCTAAATGAACCAGCTCTTGGTAGCTAATTTCTCTCTTCACTGGCCAAAACAATGCTCTTTTGATTTTAAGGTTCCTTCGAATTTTCTTCCATTCCTCTCCAACCAAGTGAAATAAGGGATTAGAACAAAACCCTTCAGCCACACCCCTTTGAAGGTGGTCTTCTTTGCCTGATCTTTCCACCAAGCTATCAATCTTTCAACTCCTTAAAATCCAGGAAACCTAAACCCAAAAACAGCAACAAAATTTCTGCCACATGAAATATGCAAAAGAGCATTCATACATGGTATGATTTATAGACTCTTCCACTATGCCACAGAGAGTGCACTATGATGGCAATGGAACCCCTCTCTTTTTCACATTATCATCAGTAGCTAGCTTGTTTTTCAACATTCTCCATCCAAAAATCGATTGGCGAGGTTGGAGATGAGAATCCCAAATCAATGAATACCACCCCACCTTTGGCGATTCCCGTCTTACTTTTTCCCAAGCCGATTTTATTGTAAAGACTCCAGAGGAATTTAATTCCCAATGATAAAAATCATCCAGATTTGAAATTCTGATATCCTTGGCCTGATCAAAGATATTTTGAAAAAATTCAGAACTCACCTGGGGAAAATTCCACTCATCTTGGCAAATGAAATCGGAAACCTTTACTTGCATCGAATCAAAGAGACCTAATTGCAGGCCATACAACTCCTCAATAGGCTTCTTTCCTAGCCAACTATCTTTCCAAAAATTTATCCTCTGACCATTCCCAATAGTCCATTGCTCATGAGACTCTACCCACCTCCACACCTTTTTAAGACTAGGCCATATCATAGAGGAAAGGTAGGTAGTTTTCAGCGAACCATCAACCTTCAAAAAATGAGCACGAAAGAAAACGCTCATAAGATAATTTTCATGTTTAATTTGCCATGCTAATTTGCACAGGCAAGCAAAATTAACGTTTCGCAACCTCCTAATGCCAAGACCGCCCTCCCTGGTAGGTTTACATACCTCATCCCACTTCACCACTATCTTCTTCCCTGTCTCCATGTCACCAGACCATATGAAGTTTTGCATCACTTTTCTACTAATTTTATAGAGCTTCCTAGCCACCAATAAATCCCAAAATTATGAATTGGGATGCTTGAAATCACTGATTTAACCAACTCCACCCAACTAGCCATCGAGAGAAGCCGACCCTTCCATCCCGACAGCCTCTTCTTGATTTTATCCATCAGCAGTAACATGTGGTCCCGTTTAACTCTCCCCTTGAAGAGCTCCACACCTAAATATTTAGTAGGCAGCCTTGCAGATTGGATTCCCATAAAATTACTTATATATTGTTTCCTGTGAGGGGCAACCTTTCCAAAGAACAAACTACTTTTTTCTAGATTAAATATTTGGCCGGAGAAAGCCTGATATTTATCAAGAAAGGCCTTAGGATTTTTTATGAACTGAGCAGATGCATTTATGAAAATGAAAATGTCGTCAGTGAACAATAAATGGGTGGGAGTTAACACACCTCAAGGCCCAGGAAGAGATTTTATCAAACCATCCTTTACCAGGCTTCTAAGACCTCTAAAGAGAACCTCTTCTGCCAGAATAAATAAGAAGGGAGACAAAGGATCTCCTTGCCGGAGACCTCTACCAACCCCAAAGAACCCCACCGGGCCACCAGTCACCAAGATCGATATTCTGGAAGATAGTAGAAGGTTGTGAATCCAAGAAATCCACCTAGAGGAGAACCCATATTTGCATAGAACTACAAAGAGGAATTCCCAAGCTAGAGAGTCATACGCCTTTTGAACATCGAGCTTCAGCCCCATTCCACCACCGCTAATCGAAGAGTGCATCAAATTTGATAGTTCTGATGCGAGTCTAATATTTGCCGAAATTATTTTACCAATTTAGGCAAAAAAACAAGTAATCTTGAAGATAATATTTTTGATATCACTTTGCAATAAAAGTTTCCCATACATATAGGTTGAAACCTATCTAGAAAGGCCGCACCCTCAACTTTGGGGATCAAGGAAATAAAACAATTATTTATTCCTTTAGGAAGCCACCCTTCCTCAAAGAATTTTTTCACTGCCCTACAAAAATCACCCTAAAAAATGGCCCAATATCGCCTGAAGAAGCTGCCTGGGAACCCATCAGGACCTGGAGAGCTTACAGGATCTAAATCCCAAACTGTTTGTTTTATTTCATCCCCACTCGGGACAATCTCCAATCCTGCCACGTCCTCCTCCTCCAACACCCTGGGAATATTATCAAGAAAGTCATTATGAACTGTGATTGCATCAGCCTCATGAAATTTCTCAAAAAAATCAGAGACATAAGACGATATTCCCTGTTGGTCTGAAACCCGTGTTCCATCTTCCTTTTTTAGGGAGGTGATCTGATTTTTCAACCTCCTAAGCTTCACTGAAAGATGAAAAATTTTTGAGTTACAGTCTGCATTTTTCATCCATCTCAGTTTAGCTTTTTCAGCCCACAACTTCTTGTACATTTGGTTGGCATTCAATAATACTATTTTTGCATCTGCCTCTCTGTTAAATAATTCATCGTTCATCCCAGCCACCTCTATCATGTCTTGAACCTTCTTTAATTCTAGCTTTGCTTTGTCGACCTCATCATTCAGGTTAGGAAAGGTAACCCTCACCCAAACCTTTAAATTCTCCTTGACCTACTTTAATTTTTGTGCTAGAACGAAAATTGGATCACCTACTATCTGAGTTTTCCAAGCTTCCTCAACCACGGAGATAAATTGATCATTTTCCATCCAAAAGCTATGGAATCTGAAGGGGATATTTGCAGGCCTTTGAACAACATCAGAGACAACAAATAGAGGGGCATGATCTGATACTGAAGACAACAATACATGTTGCTTCACATTTCTAAACACGTCTATCCACTTCTCATTACAAAAACTCCGATCTAACACTGCAACTGCATGAGCCCTTGGATGATTGTTAGTCCAAGTGAATTTCTTTCCCTGAGAAGGGATAGAGAGCAATTCAGATGCATCAATCATTGCCTGGAATTCAGCAGCCGATCCAAGATTAAACTTACCAGGACCTCTTTTCTCATGCGAGAGCAGGGTCGCATTGAAATCCCCCATCAAAGACCAAGGAACCAAAGCAGATATCGACAACTCCAGATCTAACCACAATTGCCTACGCATATTTTTAAAAGAACTTGCATGGACAAAAGAGATACCCACTTTACTACCTGGCCAATCAAAGATCACTGACATATGTTGATCAGACATACCTGCAACGACTGGTCTCGAAACCCCCAACTTCTATATAATCCATAAGTTTGGAACTTTTTCATCCCGAACATTATGAAGGAAATCCACTTCATACCCCAGCCGACTAAAGAAAATAGTAGGAAACTTACATACCTGAACCATGGGTTCAGCCAAGCATAGCACATCCGGGGCATGCTCCTTCACCAGTTGACATAAAGCGCCTAACCCTACCGCCTTCCTAGCATCCCGAATATTCCAATACAGGATCTTCATGGATCACTTCTTAGAGAATTGATTTTTATCAAACTTCTTAGCCTGACCAGCTGCTTTCTTTCTTTGCTTTCCACCCACAAGCATGCTTCCAGCCTCCTTCTCCCAAACCACTGCTGCCATATCCATTCTTAGAACTTCTGAATGCACAATAGAGACCGCTCCCCTTGAACATTCCACCCTGGGCAAAGAAGAGACCACGTGGTCCTCTCTAGGGTCTTCAACAACTGGCTGCACAACACTGGCCATGACAACACCATGACCAGGTCCTTGACCCCCACCGAGTCTTCTATGACAAGAAGGATACCTCCCCTTCAGAACTGCAACCTCGCCCTCAGGAGCAAGCATCATTCTGGGTTCATTCCCCCCTAATGGATCCACTAACGGATCACCAGGAACTCCATGGATCAGGTTATCATTTGGGTTTGGGTTAGAATCAGCATCCGATCCCTCTTCCATTCCAAATATCTCTCCTTCCTTATTTAGAGGAATAGAATCAGAAACCGATTCTATAACTGTCCCTAACACCAAGCCTTCCTTATTTCTAGAATTATCATCTCCATTGGACTCCTTTCCCAAATTGTTAGAGACAAAATTGGAAGGATCCAAAATTATTTGAATATCTCCCCCAGCCTTAGACGAATTTGAATTTGGAGAGATCGAATGTTGAATAGGATCAAGATTATCTTGTTGATGTGGTGAAGATCTTCCCCTAGAAGGAGACTCTCTCATCGAGTTACTCCCACCTGAGTTGACTCCATCTTCAACATATACCGCCCCTGGAACCTTTGCTAATTTCTCAGCCGCACACTACTTTTCATCATTCAATCTTTTCAGCCTACACTTGGAAATCAAGTGGCCTACTCATTTGCAGTAGCCACAACGCTCCACATTATCTTCATACATCACCTTTTGACAAAAATCGTACACCTGAGAGGTACCTGGTTCTAATCTTTCGACCTGTACTTCCTCCACCCTCACTGCCAAGTCAGAGATATCAATCTCCACCAGCACTCTCGCAAAGAACCCAAGAAGGCCTTGTCTTGTTCGTATGTCTAGGGCAACGGGGCGTCCTACCGCCTTTACAATAGATAATAACACATTTTCATGCCAGTATTCGAGCAAGAGATCAGGAAACCGTATCCATACAAGCTTTGTAAAAGATTGCTTCTCGTGAATACTGAAATTAGGCTTCCAATGTTGAAATCGAATGACCTGATCACCAACCCTAAGGGGAGACCTTCACACATCGCTGCCTTGTTGCCCTCGCACTGAAATTGAAAGATTACATATCCTTTTCCCAATGGATGCATTATCACCCCTTGACTTAGGTTCTATTTTTCCCGAGCCTCCCTTCTCAAGGCATCCAAAGAGATTAACCGAAAGTTAACCCTACCGATTAAGGCAAAACGAAAATTTTGTCTCTTCGATTCATAGTCTCTTTGAGGGATCATTACTCGTCGTTTACTCCCTACCTGAATCGGCTCTGGGAGAGTATCAATGGCAGGCTAAGACGAAACACCCAAGGCTTTTGCATATGTATGTCACTAGCCTGCATCCTCGTGCCTTTCATCTTGTGTAGGACCTTCTGGACCACGATCCAGAGATTCCCAAGCACCACCATCTTCATCCTCCACAGCCATAGCTCCATTCTCCCCTGAATCGCCAGACAATCTCTCTCCTCGTTGCATATTTTTCATGAAACATTCTTGGTTTTGGTTTAATTGTTGGCTTTGAATAGGAAAACCATTACTTAGTTGGATGTTTCTAAAACACTAACTAATAGGGGATTCAAATTGGCTAAGAATACATAAGATTGGCTAACCAAAAACAACATGGAAGAGAATAGGAAACCCATTACTTAGTTGGTTGTTATTAAAACACTAACTAATAGGGGATTCTAATTGGTTAAAAATACATAAGATTGGCTAACCGAAAACAATGTGGAAGAGATACAAGAGAATAGTTCTCACAGTTCTCACCCTCCTCTAAAAAATGCCTCTCCCATCTCCCTTTCTCTTTCTTCCTCTTTGAGTGATCAAGTATGATCAGGTTCTTATGAAAACTCTGACTATTGTGGAGGAACTTGGATCCAAGAGAACACAAATTTGTATGTGTGGGAAGGACTTATTGTGAAAGGGCTAAGATCACGTGGAGGCTCTGCACTTGTGGAGTTTCAGGTAATGATTGAAACCCTTGTATTGATTATTTCTTGAATGGTTGACCCCACCGGTAAAACGATCCGAATCACTTCTGCGGATGCCATCTTTCAGTGGTATCAGAGCCTCTCTACCGAAGGGGAGCCTTCAATATTTTTAATAGTATTCATGTATTATATGATCCTTGAATTTCATCAAAAAAAAAAAAGCAATCCCTTACCACAGTTTTTGTCCCTGATCCGTCATCGATCCATGTTGTTGCATAATTTTTTTTTTTTTTCATTTTTCAAATCACCATGCAATGGTTTGATCATCATTTAAAAAAAAATGTTTGAATAGTGAATACTGTTCACAAAAACAATAAATGTTATGATAAAAAAAAAATTCTGAAAAGAAGTTGTAGGTACGGCTGGTAGAAGAGAAAGTTTAGATAAGATTTCAAAAACTCATATGTTTAATATCTCTTTTTCCCTTTAAGTAAGTCTTTTTTTTTTTTTTTTTTTTTTGAACTTGTATGGGCTTGTAGATTGGGTTTTGTGCATATATGATATGCAACTTTTGGGCCTGATATGTTTTACCTTAATGATTTTAAGTTTCTAAGCCCATATGAGCCTGATATTTTTTAGTTGAATGTTTTTAAGTTATAGAGCCCAAATGGGCCTGATGTATTTTAAAGTATGAATGGTTTTAATCTATAGGTAATGAGCTTATAAACTAACACTGTTTTGTAACTCTTTGGGTTGGTTATTTACCTAAAATCTGTTTAGGCTAACCCAACTCAAGTTGGTACAACCCAATGTTTTAAGCCCATTTTGTGAAACCAATGTTTATTATTCATTTAATTCCTGTGCACCAATAATTTAAATCAGAACGGGCCTAAAATGTTTAGGCACCTTGTGGGGGTTGTTGGCGACATGAGTGGGTAACTTGAACATTTTTTCCATGGCCCCCAATCAAGGAGGTAAGCCCTCTTTATACCATTTTTTTTCTTAAATAGTTTTTTTTAGCCTGTTTCTTGAAACTAGTTTTGGACTTAATTTTTTAATTTTTCTTTAAGAAGTTAAAACATAACCTTTTTGGTACCTTGACCCCTTGTGGTGTGGCCCTACTTGTGGGACCCAGCTACAATATTTAAATTTGTCTTATAACATTAAAGATTTTAATGTTGGAGGTCAGTACTTAAAATCCTATTTGTAAAATTATTTTTTCAATGAGTTGAATACCTTAGTGTAACTAGGTGGGACCCACATAATATGGTATTATGTGAAAGTTAAAAGTTTGGCATTTTAATGGACTTGCATGTTTTGTTACATAAGATGTAATAGTCTATTTTACTAAATATTAGTGAGATAGAGTGTGCAAATGTGTGATGAATTGCATCATACGCTAAGAATATTACATTGTACATAGAGCCCAAAATGGGCTTTAAACTTAAAGTGTTAAATACTTTTTTCTAGAAAACAGTGCCCGTTAAGCTAGTTTGTACATTTATATATTATTTGGGTTTCTTAAAACCTTAATGGACCTATGGGCCCTTGAACCCGTAAAATTAAATATGATTTAATGTCTGATTTTGGCGGTGTGATAATTTCATGTACATGAGATGTACATATGTGAAAGAATTATTAAAAGTTAACAATTTAAAATGTGATTTTGTAAATCTTAATTTTCACATAAATGAAATGAAAGAATCAAATGCATGCATTGGTAAGTGGTTATGGGATTTAAAATGAACTACATGGATGGATTTTTATGTGGATGGCATGCATATATGTGATTGTGAAATTCGTATCACATTAACTGTTTACTCTTTCTTTTTCCTCCATGCTTTTTTATAAATTGATGTACTCCCCTTGGGCAACCCAATTGGTGGGTTGGTTTCTCAATGTTTCTTTAATAAAGATAATGTAAAATAGAATTAAGATTTTATTTTATTATGAGATGATCGAGAGATAAACAATGACGATGATCGTCAAACGATCGGAGAAGTTGATCAAGGATTGATTGGACGTGTTGATCGCTTGGAGGAAGTGGCCAAGATCAAGATGAAATGTTTTTATTTTATTATTCTAATGTAATAGTTATTTTTATATAACTTGCATTCACACTATCACTTAACTAAGTTGAGTGGGAGTAGCTAATGTGGCTATGTTACTCCCACCTATCATGGAATCAAATGACTTGCATAGGATGCAAAGTCAATTTGACTCCAGATGCCATCCCATAACCACTATAGTTAATAATTTACATGTGATGTTTATTTTAATTGTTTAAATAAATACTTGCTTTATTAAATGTGATGTAAAGTTAGTTTAAATGCATTGAATATATGTCTATATAAAGTAAGCGTGATATAGAAAACCCTAATTGTTGGGATTTTCATGACCTCCGGTGGTCGGTGAGGGTAGAGGTTTCATAGGTCAATTCTACCAAATGCCGATAGAATAATGCTTGTGATTGATCAATGAATGGTCTACACTCATCTCCTATGTGATAAGTAGAGGACATAGTCAGTGAGAGGTGTACTGCGATAGTAGACACTAGCTCACGATGCCATAATTCACTTTGAGACGATGGGTATACACTTGACCTAAGTATGTGTCAGCTGATAGGAATGGGCATGGTACTCAGGTGGTCAAAATTATTAGAAGTCTTTGTGATGGACAAAATCAGTCCAGTCAATCAACACGTGTACAATGAACTCCGATAGGTTAAGTTGTACATATAAGGGTTGAATTATTCTAATTCACACCCCAAAGCTTTTAGGAAAGTTTAAAGTGTACGAAACCATTAATTGAGCTACTTGTATTCAATGGTACGTATCTACAAATTAATTGTACATCATTGCCCATTTTATGATCACTAACCCATGAATTATTATAATATTGACCCCTTGTCTAATCTAATTGTTTGAAATAGACAAGACTATTAACTCATGCTTGTATTTGAGTAAATTGGTTTATCCTAAGAGATAACATTCTTTCTCTAGTTGACTCTATGATACTCTTTACAAATTACCAAGGGTTATAGACATGATGAGGATACTAAGGAGATGTTTGATGAGTAAACTAAAGATGTTCATTGATCGTCAACTATGATCGATCATATTACACAAGATAGCTATTTATACCTTTTAAAACATCTTGTAACCTCATGGGTGGGTCACACAGGTGGGTGGATGCGCCCCCCTGTGACTGCCCACCTAAGGGCCAAAACTTGGCCAACAAGTGGGATTTTGACAGAGTTTGACTCTCGACACGAATCTCACTCTTGGCATAAGATGTAATATACGTATACGCCTTAAGATACGGCTACATACTTGCTTTATCCGTACATGGCCTTATGATATGTGCATGTACATGGCTTGGGTACTCTCGTCTCCTCTGGCACTGGCTCGGACTTGTCTGGCCAGCCGGTGTTCAAGGTCACCCTTGCCATCATGGTCCACAAGGATTCCGCCTTAACCCTCTTCGGTTGGGGCCTGCATGGTTAAACCGGGTCAACCGTGTAATCAGACTGGGTTTAAGAAGTAGGGTATTACATTTACCCCCCCCCCTTTCTAAAAATTTCATCCTTGAAATTGGCGTATCTGGTTGTTCAAAAAGATGAGGGTACTTAGCTTGGATTTCATCATCTTTCTCCCAAGATGCTTCTTCAAGTGAATGATTAGCCCATCGCACCTTTACATAGGAAATGGAGCGGTTGCTAAGGGTTTTCACCTTTCTGTCCAAAATTTTAGTTGGCTGCTCTGTATAGGTCATATCAGCTTCTAGATATTCTGGTTCCACAAGTAATACATGAGATGGATCATGCACGTATCTCTTCAGCATGGATACATGAAACACGTTATGAACATCCCCGTGTGAAGGTGGCAGAGCAAGCATGTAGGCTACTGAGCCAACCTGGGCTAAGATCTCAAATGGGCCAATGTATCTTCGGCTCAACTTCCCCTTTCTGTGAAATCTTTGCAACCCCTTAGTAGGAGAGATCTTGAGAAACACCTTTTCTCCTGGCTGAAATTCAATGTCTTTTCTGTGGGTGTCTGTATAGCTCTTTTGACGAGACTGAGCTGCTTTAATCCGTTCTTGAATAACATCGACCTTGTTACAAGTCATCTGTATCATTTCAGGTCTTAACATTCGGCGTTCACCTACCTCATCCCAATACAGAGGAGTCCTGCACTTCCTACCGTACAATGCCTCATACGGAGCCATCCCAATTGTAGCTTGGTAACTGTTGTTATAGGAAAACTCCATAAGGGGTATATATTCTTCCCAACTACCACACATTTCCATTGGACATGCCCTGAGCATGTCTTCTAATATCTGTATGGTTCGCTCCGACTGACCATCAGTCTGTGGGTGGAAAGCAGTACTCAAATTCAATTGTGATCCCAAGGCACGCTGGAAGCTTTTCCAAAATCTGGAAGTGAATCTTGGGTTCCTGTCTGACACAATGCTCACTGGCACTCCATGCAAGCGCACTATGTTATCCATGTAAAGTTGTGCTAATTTGGCCATAGAGAACTTGGTCTTGATGGGAATGAAATGAGCAGTCTTAGTAAGCTGATCAACGATCACCCATATCGCGTCCATCCCCTTAGGTGTACATGGTAGTCCGGTGACGAAGTCCATTGTAATCCTATCCCACTTCCATTCTGGTACTGGGAGTGGCTGAAGAGTACCATAAGGTCGATGCCTCTCAGCTTTTACTTTCTGGCATGTAAGACAAGTCGTCACATACAGAGCTATTGTGACTTTCATGCTTGGCCACCAGTAATTTTGTTTGAGGTCTTTGTACATCTTTGTACTTCCTGGGTGGAGTGAGTACTCGGAGCTATGTGCTTCTCGCACTATCTTGTCTTGTATATCCAAATCATCGGGTACACACAATCTGCCTCGAAACATCAATGCCCCATCACTGGCTAAAACAAAATCTGGGTCGTTCATTGTTTGATCTTGAACCTTAACTCTGATCCGCTGCAATTCAGGATCCAAAGGTTGTTTCATTATTACCTCTTGCCTAATAGTCGGATGCACCTGTAGAGCTGCCAAGGATACAGTCAACCATTTAAGGTTTTCTGGTTGACGTTCAAACTCTAAGGTTGCTCCTTCATATAAGAGAGCTTCATCCATTAGTGTCGCCTCTTGTACAAGTGGTGGGCTGACTGCTAAGTATGAGAGTGACACAGTCTGTGCCTTCCGACTCAATGCATCTGCCACTACATTAGCCTTGCCGGGATGATACTGAATGTTGCAGTCGTAATCCTTCATGAGCTCAAGCAGTCTCCTATGCCTCATGTTCAAATCCTTCCGGGTGAAAAAGTACTTAAGGCTTTTGTGATCACTGTATATCTCGTACTTCTCCCCATACAAGTAATGTCGTCAAATCTTAAGGGCAAAAATGATTGCGGCTAGTTCCAAGTCATGAGTGGGGTAGTTCTTCTCATATTCCTTTAGTTGTCGGGAAGCATACGCTATCACCTTTCCGTGTTGCATGAGAACACAACCCAACCCAACTTTGGAAGCATCAGTCTAGACTGTCATTCCACCTGTGCCTTCAGGGATGGTCAACACAGGGGCCGACACTAACCTCTTCTTTAACTCCTGAAAATTCATCTCGCATTCCTCTACCCAATCAAACTTCACACCCTTTCTTGTCAACTTAGTCATTGGTGGTGAGATTCGAGAAAAATTTTCAATGAAGCGCCGGTAATATCCAGTCAAACCCAAGAAGCTTCTAATTTTAGTGACATTTTTAGGGCTTTCCCACTCTACTACTGGTTTCACCTTATCAGTATCCACCTCGATTCCGGCCTTAGACACTACGTGCCCCAGAAATCCAACTTGCTCAAGCCAAAATTCACATTTGCTGTATTTGACAAACAATCGTTGCTCTCTCAACCTCTGTAACACCATTCTCAAATGTTGAGTGTCCTCCTCTTCTATCTTGGAGTAGATCAAGATGTCATCAATAAAAATAATTACCCATTTATCGAGGACATCGTGAAATACTTGATTTATTAAATCCATGAATACTGTCGGTGCATTGGTTAACCCAAAAGATAACACTAGGAACTCATAGTGACCATATCGAGTCCTGAATGTTGTCTTGGGTATGTCGCTGCTCTTTATCTTGAGCTGATAATAGCCTGATCTAAGGTCTATCTTTGAAAATACCTTGGCACCCTGCAGTTGGTCAAATAAATCATCAATGCATGGCAATGGATACCAGTTCTTAATGGTTAGCTTATTCAATTCCCGGTAATCAATACACATACGTAAGCTGCCATCCTTCTTCTTGACAAACAATACTGGGGCACCCCATGGTGAAACACTTGGGCGAGTAAACCCCTTCTCCAATAATTCTTGCAACTGCTTCTACAGCTCCTTCAATTCGGCTAGTGCCATCTTGTATGGAGCTTTAGACACTGGAGCTGCTCCAGGAACCAAGTCTATGGCAAACTCCAACTCTCTATCAGGCGGTAAATGCATCAGATCATCTGAAAAGACGTCGGGAAACTCTTTAACCACCTTTACCTCTTCTAGAGGTGTAATCCTTGCATCAACATCAAGTACCGATGCTAAGTAGCCCTGACATCCACTCTCCAACAACTTTACCGCTTGAAGAGTGGAGACAAGGACCTTTCTCACCCGTTTCATTTTATTTACTCGGTATACCAATTTTCTTCCTTCGTCATCTGTCACCCTAATCAGCTTTTCAGCACACATCACATTAGCTCGATGAGCCGACAACCAATCCATGCCCAGTATAACATCAAAATTCTGCATATTGAACTTAATGAGTTGTGCATCAAATTTCTTCCCACTAATTTCCATTGGGCACGGCCCATACACCTCCTTCAACTGTGTAACTTTACCAGTAGGCATACTAACAATCATCCCATGCTCTAGGGTCCTGGGTGGCATACCAAGTTTCTCAGCGAATCTCTTAGATACGAATGAATGTGTAGCTCCTGAATTGAATAAAACATAGGCTGGTATGCCCGATATAGATAGGACACCTAGTGTAACAATGCATATAATTTCAGTAGGTCATCAATATTTAACATAAGGAAATTCTTAAATTTAAAATGTACCTGCTACCACTTCTGTGCTGGCCTCAGCTTCCTCAGCTGATAGGGCATACATCCTTCCCTGTGGTTGATTCCCCCGCGTTAAGGGAGGTCGGTACGCAGAGGGTTGACTGGAGGGCAAGGCTGGTCTAACCCGACAGTCTTTTGCATAGTGCCCATAGGAATGGCAGTTAAAGCAACGGATCTGTGATGTCGAAACTGGGGTGGGGCTCCTCTGCACTTGACCCGTTGAAGATGGAGGTCGGGGCGGCCTTGGAACTGTAGGTACCGCACTAGTGTTCGGGGCTAAAAGATGTGGAGCCTGAACCACCAGCTGGTCTAGGAGGGTAGCCAGATGGCCTATAGGGCTGCCTATACGTAGGCCCAGAACTGTACAACCCACGGTATGCCTTGGAGGAGTTGCCCATATCCTGAAATGGATTTGTTCTCTTCCACAGTCCAGGTGTGAGGGACTGTTCTCCCTTCTGCTTATCCTCCATGGTCTTAGCCTTCTGCACAATCTGGCCATAGTCGGTCAAATCTAAGACCTCAAGTACAGACCCAATGGATGCCTTTAGGCCCTGCAGAAATCTTGCAGGCTTCTCTTCAGCTGTCCTCATATGCCTAGGGGCAAAATGGAACAAGCTCTCAAACTGCTATTGGTAATCAAGGATAGTCTTACCTCCTTGAGTTAAGGCCATAAATTCCGTCTCCTTGCAGTCTCTAAAGTTACATGGGTAATGATTGTCCAAGAACAACTCCTTGAACTGTTCCCAGGTGGGTTCCGGATGGGCAGTTAACAATATGGGCTTAGAGGCTTGCCACCAAGAGTTGGCCTCCTTCTTGAGTTGTAACCCCGCACAAATGAGTTTCTGTGCATCAGTGCACTCAATCACCTCAAATATTTTCTCCAGCTCTTGGATCCACTGGTCCGGTTCCAGAGGATCACTCCCCACCTTAGAGAATACAGGTGGCAAGTTCCTCTTGAATGACTCCACTACCTTTGACGTATTATTCGTCAGCGGGTAATTAGGAGCATAAGCTGGATAGTAAGAGTATGGAGGGGGCACCCCATACGGAGGAATACTGAATGGCAGAAATGGAGGTGTACCTCCCACTTGTGGCCCCGTACCAGACCCTACAGGCGGGTCCTGTGGAGTAAGTATCCGGGGAGGTTGACCTGTTTGAGAAAGGTCCAATTGTTGCTGAATAGAAGTCATAAATGCTTGCTGTTGCTGAAGCATTTGTTGCTGGAAAGCCTGTTGTGACTGCTGAATTATGGTAGCAACATCCCCCGGAGTAATAACCGGTGGAGGTTTCGGAAGTGCAGTCATAGGTGGGTCCACTTGTGCCCCACCCTGACTAAAGGTCTCTGGAGGTTGTGGAAGTGAGGTTTGCCCCACAGAGCGGGACCTTCTAGGATTCGGTGGTCGACTGACCGGATGAGGACCACGCGAGGTACCTCGTGCATTGCTACCGGATATAGTACGTACCATTGTATCCCTGTACTTGAAACATATCATACACCACATTGGTTAAACACCATAGAATTGATATCGGCACATAATTATATGCCAACACGCAGGGAATTATAGTGTATGATAGTTTACAACTAACCGCAACTTAATTCCGAAAATACAGGGCTAGTGCTTCAACAAGTATGGCCATGGTCCCACTTGACCATAACGTATTATTATAATAATAATAATAATTATTATTATATTAATAACAATAATAATAAAAATCCCATTTTTTTTTCAAGTTTTCTCTCAACCGGCGGGCTGCCACCGGCGGGCTGGTTGGGTCACCGGTCGGCCCGTCGGTCCAAATCTTCAACCGGTGGGCTAACACCGACGGGCAGGTTGGCCCACCGGTCGACCCACCGGTCCTACCCGAGCAAAAATTTCGAACAGGGCATTTGAGCCCTTGTTCTTCCTTGTTCGCACATTTCTTCCTCACTCTCTCTCTCTCTCCCTCAGGCGATTTTTGAGAGCTTCTTGACGCTTTCACTCTCGATCTCACTCAACGATCCGGCGCTTTTGGGAAGATTCAACTCCTCTACTTACAAGTAAGTTTCTTCCTCATTTTCTTCTCAGAACTTGTACTTGGGGGGTAGAACTCATGTGTAGTCTTTAATCTAGGTTCTTTTCCTGCGTTCCTTTCCATATAATAGTGTTTCCATGAAAATGTGATGTTTCCCTTGTGATTTATTTCTAGTTTTAGGATTTACTTCTCAAGTTTTGAGAGAAGCCCCAACCGTGCCCTATTTTTCTCAAATTTGGGGATTTCTTCAATTTCTGCCCTTTTCTTCCCAATTAATAACTCAAATGCAATGCCTTATGTTTGATTTGTACTTAACATACTGTAGAGATCATGGAAAGTCCCTTATGTTTGAAATCCCATTTCTTCCCATGAACATCCATCTCTGTGTTGGGTTTCTTTGATTCTTTTTCACCTCAATATCATAATAGTAGATGTTTTTGCATATTCTAAATTGTAGAATGATGGCATTTCATCCATGAACATGTAAGCTTCATGCTTCACTCTATTGTGAGTCTTTTCATTTTTTTCCTTAGATTGAACTTGCACCTTGAGAATTGGGGTTTTTCCATTCCCTAATTGTCATGCTTTATATGCCTTTTGTCACATTTCTGTTTTGCCATAATTTCTATCTTGTCACTGGCCATGCATTTCATCCATAGACTTTCTATCATTCCTCACTTAGCACATTTTGTCACATTTTTATTTTGCCATGCTTTCTGTCTTGTCATTTACCATGCATTCCATCCATAGACTTTCTATCATTCCTCGCTTGTCACATTTTTGATTTGCAAGACTTGGGTTTTAGGGCTTTCTCATATTGATCACCCATCTATTTATTCCCTTTTTGTTATTCCTCTTCCTTACTCACCATTCTTTCTCCTCTTTTCTTGCCAGGATGTCATCTCGCAAAGGCAAAGAACCAGCATCCTCTTCTACTCGGCGTAAGACCACCGCTTCCAAATGGAAGAGTGCGGGGACTAGTTCTCCAGCCCCCCGCACAACGCAACCCGGACCTGCCCCTATTGATCCTTCCAACTATGATGAGGAACTCTTCCGCTGTTCAGAGGCAGCAACCAACTAGCAGGCCTTCCTGAAGAGGTCTGTAATGATGGAGAAGACTGTGGTAGTTGATGACTTCCACAAGATTCAGCTTCAGGAGAGGCTCACAGCACTGGGCTGGCAGTCTATCCTCCAAATAGACCGTCCGTGCTACCAGCAGTTGGTTCGTAGATTCTACTGCAACCTGGAGATTTCCTACCAGTACAGAGAGCATGTGATAATTAGTATGGTGAAGGGGGTGGACATTCAGCTGACCGTGGACATCCTAGCTAGTATTTTGGGTATCTCTTCAGCTGGGCACCATTTCTACAGTCCTCCCAGGAGTAAGCCCATGGGCCTGTTCATGAGTTTGGAGACACCGGACCACATCTATGAGACCATCTGTGGCAGCAGTGCGCGTCCAAATTTTGAGACATCATTTTTCCCGGAGGTTCGTGTGTTTGCCCGATTGGTCCAGTTCAACTTGCTCCCCAGAGGAGGTCATCGGAACTAGGTGGGCTTCATGGCCACCTTCTTAGCTTACTGCATCTATACGGCCTTAGAGGGAGGCTCCAAGCACTTGTGCTTGCCTTACGTCATCCTCAAGACGATGGAGCACCATACTTCACACCCCGAGGATGGAGGATTTCCATATGGCAAGATCCTCACCAGGATCTTTGAGTTATTTGGGGTGGACCTGAGTGGTGAGGAGGGGAAGACTCGAGTAGATAAGTTTGACAGGGGAAATCTCTTGAGGATGGGTCTCCACACTCTTATGGATGTACCTCAGAGAGCAGGAGCTCAGAGAGGTAGGGATAAGAGGGCTGCCCCTATGGAGGATGTTCCCATGGAGGAGGAGTCTAGTGAGGAGGATGTTCCCATGGAGGAGGAGTCTAGTGAGGAGGATGAGGACTATGTTCCTCAGGATGGGGAGGAGGATTTTGTGGACGAGGACATCCTTGAGGAGGTGCCTCAGGAGTCGAGAGGTGCTGATCCTGGCTTCACTAGAGCTATAGGCCCACAGCATAGAGCCCCACCACCTGAGAGTGGTGCATATGATTTTGAGGGCATGATGTCTACTATGAGGGCTTTGAAGGATGGGCAAGATCAGCTGTTAAGAAGACTGGAGGAGAGTGCCTCTAGGGAGGAACGCATCCTGGAGAGGCAGGCTACTTTGGAGAAATCCTTTCTCAGACTGGGCCAGGACTTGGATACAACGGCCAATGCCATTTCAGTAGATTTTGGCCCACTTCGGAGGGAGGTACGGCTGGTGAACTCGAGGTTTGACTACTACGACCATCGACTCAACGTTAACTCTAGACCTCAGGTGAACGTAGTAGTATTGAATGATGACGATGACGATGATCAATGAGGACTTAGCTCGTCCACACCAGCTTCTCACCTGTTTTAATTTGTTGATCTTATTGTATTTTTTTTTCTTTTCTCATTCTTTGTACTTTCTCTGTAACTGGACTTATTTGTGGGGTGATGTGTTTTGATGGTGGTTTGTGGTGAATTTTTATATTTGAATACTTGTGTAGTTTAGTTGTGGTGTCTTTTGTTAATTATAATTATTGATGTATATATATCTGTTGTTTATCAGGTGTTTGTGTGAAAAATTTTTGGAAATCTCGTTTTGCGCCGTTATGCTGCTGAAATTTCGTTAAACTCGTACTCGATGGGTTATGACATCAATTAATTAACCTTTCATTTTCTCTCACGCATGCCATGAATGCAATATCTAAATGCAACCATTTTTATTACTTTCTTTCTTTGGCTTTTAACTCTTTAAAGTTTTTACATTAACCCAATCCCATTTCCTATTATAGATTCTATGGGGTCTAACGGTATGCTGTGAGTGGAATAAAGTATCACGCTCTGATACCACCGTTGTCACACCCCGTTCACACAGAACTGGACCAGTGACCGAGTTAACACCGGTTAACCCAAACCTGCCAGGATCATCTGATACGGTATCCACCACAGCATACACACAACTAAGAAAGTGTTCATCAGTTCAGCGGAAGGCTTAAATTTATCTGTAAATATTTCCATTATACATGATACCCAAATTGTAATACATAGTTAAGTACATGTGGGCCCGCAAGCATGATATTTACGCAAAAGAATACAATTTACCTATCAAGTACACAATAGGGATCATCAAAAACACAAAGGGTACAGCTCAGCTTGGTATCAAAAGTAGAGCTCAGCTCGGCATCAAAGGTAAGGCTCAGCTCGGTATCAAAGGGTAGAGCTTAGCTCGGTATCAGAAGAAGAGCTCAGCTCGGTATCAATAATAAAGCTTAGCTCGGCATCAGAGCTGGGGTCCCGCAGCACAGCCCTCGCACGAGCAATCTGTGCCGTGCTCTAATTCCTCGGGGACCCACCAATCCTCTTCAGGAAATTCAACCGTGGGGTCCAACCCGTGCTCTTCAGGTTGATGACCTACAAAATCATCTAAAAGTGGTGCACACGTCGGATGAGCTCACTAGCTCAGTAAGTGAAAAGAAGGACCACACAACAGTCCACACAACAAATCACAACTATATGCACTATATGCTATGCAATTCATTTTAAATCACTTCCACCTAATCAACATTACTAAGTCTTTGGTTTAGTGCTACTACAACCACAGTGCGCGTATACTCCGGGTACGAACCGCGAACTCCATCCCGCGATACGCCCATAGGGCTGTTGGGGAAGGCCCACAGTGAGTACTCAAAAAAGTAAAACATGCCGACCACTGGCTCTCAACATAAAGTAAATGACAGAAATTAAAGGTGCTGACTCCAGTAATTTAAAAGCAGTACGATTGGCCCTCTTGAATATACCACTGGGGTTGCCGACTGTCCTAATGACTAGCCGGGCGTATGTCTAACCGCCACAGTGACCCGACAACCGTGACCACTGCTTCCCCCCAAATGGTAACCCAACACCTCAACCCCTGTTGGGAAGGGTCGTAGCACGGGAAGGTGATAGTCCTACACCGCATGCTCCTATATGACAAAGTACGATTGCATAGTGCCTCGCGTCCCATTCCACGGGCCAACAATGCACTCGTTTCCAAGCCGACTACGGCATCTAGTCTATTAATGCATTATGCACAATGAGGTCAACATCCATCTCATAAGCACATCACCATTTAACATTGAGAAAATTATCACAACACACATGGCATAAGATAATGTGAGGATGGCTAAGCTACATATAATTTGCATGATGACATGGCTAATCTAGATACAATGGAATGATGCACAATAAGCCTTAAAATAAGGCCAAACGTCCTCTCCCCACTTACCTGTAGTGTACAAGGACTCACGCTCGATACGGGTGAGATCTGATGCGAGAAGCGTACGTGTTGGCAAACCTAACATAAGTGAATGGGGTTAGCCTTTCACCATTTTGGGATCAAAATTAACACGACCCAATAACAAAATCATGTTTAGAATCCTAAAAGAAGGTCGCACGTCCGTTTTGGATCCGTTCGAATGTAAAAATCACGTTGGGAGCCTCTCGGGTGGGTCGGACAGCCCACCTGTCATGACCCACCAGTCAGACCCACCGGTCATGACCGGTGGGCAGGTCGGCCTGTCGATTGGGTCCCTGGTTGGTCCCGAGGGTCCTACTAAGACCGACGGGCAAGGTGGCCAGCTGGTTGGGCCTGTCGGTTGGCCCTGAGGGTCTGCCCTCTCAGGCGGATGCCCTCAGGCGGGCCATTTGGCCCACCGATCTTGGCGGGAAAGTGTCATTTTTCCCCAAACTTCCCCCAACCTTTGGGGAATCAAATGGGGCTTTTTCAAACCCATTCTTCACACATTCAAGGTCTCATAAGATGGTTCTAACCTAGATCTAGGTTAGATTTAAGGAATGGAAGGCCATCTTACCTTCTTTGCTCAAGAACTCCTTCAAAACCCCAAAATCACTTCAAATCACCAATGCTCTTGCAACCGTGGAAACACTTCTTCAAATCCTTCAAAATCAACACATAAACCATCTATTAAACCTTAGATTCATCATCTCAAGGGGAATCTACAAGACCTCAAGAAACTCTACCCAAATCAAGGGTTTTACTTGGGTATGGTGAAAGTTTAAGGAACCTAGCCTTTGCTCACCTCTAAACGTAGATCTCATATTGGAGATCATTCTTCCGGCGTCAGAATGGGAAGATCAAGCCTCGGCGCCACTGAAATCCATTTCTTCTTGCTCTTCCTTCTCTTTTCCTCTTCTTTCCCTTCCTTTCTCTCTCCTCTTTATTCTTCTCACCAAACGACCGAGTGTCATAAATGAGAAAAAGAAAAAAGGAATACACAATATAGCTATTTATACCTTTTAAAACATCTTGTAACCTCATGGGTGGGTCACACAGGTGGGTGGATGCGCCCACCTGTGATAGCCCACGTGAGGGCCAAAACTTGGCCAACAAGTGGGATTTTGACAGAGTTCGACTCTCGGCACGAATCTCACTATTGGCATAAGATACGGCTACATACTTGCTTTATCCGTATATGGCCTTATGATATGTGCATGTACACGGCTTGGGTACTCTCGTCTCTCTGGCACTAGCTCGAACTTTTTTGGCCAGCCGGTGTTCAAGGTCACCCTTGCCATCATGGTCCACAAGGATCCCGCCTTAACCCTCTCCGGTTCGGGTCCTGCATGGTTAAACCAGATCAACCATGTAATCAGACCGGGTTTAAGAAGTAGGGTATTACATTGTAAGACAATGTTTGACAGTTGTTTTATTAATATTGTACTTTTAAAATAGTAGTATTCATTTTGAATAAGTATCAATCTAAATTTGTACCTAAGGATCCTTTTAAATAATAGAATGTGTGAAAGCTTATTTTACAATTTCTTAAGGTATAGGGACCATTTAGGTTAAATGCAAAGGCGATTAATAGATGAGATGAAATACAATAATAAATAGCATAAGGTTTGATAATCCTATTTGGTTGACTTTTCTTTAAGAGAATAATATTACATTGTGATATATTTCTGGGGACATAGAATATTTTTATGTGTACTAACTAAATCGATATTTGTAACTCACATGTTTTGTTAAACATCCTTGAAGGTCTCAATGTCGTAGGAGAATAACTAAACTTCCTATAATTGTACCTCCTTATAAAGGAGGATGACTGTAGAAAAGTTCTACAAATAAGTATAGTTCTTCAGAATCAAAAAGACTTTTGTTGAGGTTGTAAAGAATGTAAACACAGAAGATAATAGAAAATTGAGCTTTAGAATAGTTTCTTTTCATTCTTACCAAGTCTGGATTTTTATAGATCCTCTATAAGCCGTATGCCCATTGAATGTAAGTAGACCTGTATAAAGATAAAAGAAAAGGTTGAAAGAAAGGAAAAATTCAAAGCATGATTGTTGACGAATAGTATACCCTCAGGGTTTCACTGTTGACAGATGCACACTGTGATAATCACGGATTCAATTGTTAATATCTTAAAAAAATATTGACACATAATAGCAAATAGAAGAGTGCATGTCATTGAGATCTAATGATCTCTTGAGAGTTTCTATTATCTGAAACATTCACCTTTGATCAAATGACAAATCATTTGTTATGATCAATTTTTAGATAGACCATGTGTTCGGTGAGAATATAAAAATTTTCAGGATAAAATAGTTGGATTGTTGTCAAGCTTTAGTAATTGAGAATTACTGAGAAGTAGACCTAAATTCGTAATTTTACTACTTGTCAGTTTAAGTAATATTTGATTATTTGGAAATATGACAAGTGTGATAGGTAATTCATAATATTTAAGGTTTTGTATTTAATTGATGGTGTTATATTTTGGAATAATTCTAAAAAATAATTTATCTTGGATTTCACAACAATAGTGGAATGTTTGGCAATTAGCCAAGTTGTTTGGTTGATAAAAGTTCTATGACTAAACAAGCGACTATTTATAATCTTGTAAAACTATTTTTTGTCCAGATATGTAATAATGAAAATGTTTCACTTAAATAGGGAATTCAAGTTGTATCTTGCAGAAAGATAAATCCAGATAGCTGATGAGATTAGCTTAGAGGAAAAGTTTTTTCAAATCTCTTTACTAAGGGATTGATGTAGGATGTGAATATGTTGAGAATATGTAAGACAACTTGATGGCTTTGATGTACAAGTGGGAGTTTGTTAAAAAATTTCCATCATCAATCCATATTTATATAGAAATTATATAAATTAATTTACATGATTTAAATAGTGGACCAATGGTATGTCCTTAGGTTTTAACCTAAAATTATTTATGACTAGGGACGGGACTGGACATCTTGTGTAAATGGTTGTCGTATTGTGTGTACCTAGGAATGAAGATTCCATAGCACAAGTGCTAGTGTACATACAATGTGTACATTAAACTGGATCATACAAGAAAATTTTTAATGTGTGTTACTGGCTGTTGATTTGAAATGAAATTCTCGTGGGTAGTGTATAATTAGTCCTTTTACCTAAGGGGTTCTTATCGATGCAATCACACATTGTGAGTTTTGGTGCACCAACGGTTGATGTCTCCCTGACTATATATCGATGTATTGGATTCATATTATTTGTTCGTATTCGAAAGAAATTTTTAACAAGGAATCCACTACCCTTATTGAGAGAATATCAAGAAAAGATAATGAATGTACTTGATTGGACTTAAACCTGGTACCGGCGAAATTTTTATAAATAGTTTACAAAATTTTTAAAATTAATATTATTTATTGATATTTATTTTCGTAAATAATTTTGAAAAATGTTTTCTTTGGTCCAATCAGAATTACAGAATCTCTAAAAATTTTTCTATAGACTGGGGTGTAGACACCTAATTTTGTCACCCCCCGGCGATGATGACACAAGAAGAATTACATGTTGGACATTTTAGACTTGGAGAATTTTCAAGCTTAGAGTAGAAAATGACCATTTTTTTCTATAAACTTTGAAGAGAAAATGTTTTCAAAAATTAGAATTTTATGTTGTGGATTATTGTTGTTTTTCCCCTCAAGTCGGACATTACACTTTGATGCGAGAACTATGCGAATCGATGCCCGATTCTCTCTTTCATTATATGATCTGGGTCCCTACTTTATGCATATTTTTGTAAAGGTTCATGGTCAAGACCACAATCGTATTTCACATCATTGGATATTGCTCGGACTGAGCTTTCTAACGACATATTACATGTCGAATTCTGACTAACGGTTTGAAAGATTTGACCCTCGAAAGTTGACTCCAAAGTTCGGTATCAGATTCCATTCCGAGCAACCAAGGAGTGCCACATGGCGCCCAAACCCCTTTGTCCAAAAGCAAGCCTTTTTGGATAATTCTCTCTAGTTTTTTAGTCCCACATCGAAAATAAGAGAGAATTGTCTCAAATCCCAAGGCTATAAGTATAGACCTTTCTCTCTTCCAAAAAGGGAGGAGAAAAAATTGAGAATTTGGGAGAGAGGATGGCCCCATTAAGGTTTTGGCTAACTCTTCCCTCTAAAATCAAATATTCTCCAAGTCTAAAAGTTTAATACATTAATCCTTCCTTGAGCCGGGAGATCTAGTCTAGTTCGGTTCGATTTGGGGCTTAAAGCACAAGGATTATCTCCCCTTGTTTCTTGATTAAAGCCAGGTTTAAGGTATTTTATTCTCCCAATAGCGATTTAGAATTAGTTTAATTAATAGATTAGGTTCTAATTCATTAATCGATTCATTTAGATTTAATTAGGTTCAATTAGTTTCAATTAGGTTTAATTTCTTTTATTAAATGTGAATTGGTTTATTCCAGTTCAATTGGATTTATTTTGTTTTAATTGGGTTCAACATAGTTTGATTTGGGTCGTTGGGTCCAACCGTTGATTTTTGCTAATCCTTTTTTTTCTTTTTCTTTTTTTAATTTGGTTTGTTTTCTATTACTATTATATCTTGGTTTAATGAATCAATTTTATTTGTGGCTTAATATATTTACATCACTAGGTTCGATTTGATTTAGTTTTCTTTTTATTGCTTTTTTTTTTTGGACCCTTAGATCAGAATCCTACATGTAACCTAATCCCACTGTTTCTTCTTCTTCCTCTCTTCCATCTTTCTTCTACAGCCGCCGCTCTCCACTCCCTTCTCCTTCCGCTTCTATTCCTCCTAACCGAACCTGCACCTCTTCTCCTTCTTCTTCTTCTTTTTCTTCTTCTTCTTCTTCTTCTTCTTCCTCTCTTCTTTTCTCTTTTACCATGGCCGAACCCTTTTCACTCCCTTCTTCTTTTTCTTCTTCTTCTTCTTCTTCTTCTTCTTCTTCTTCTTCTCCTGCTACTTCTTTTTCTTCCACAACTAAAACCTCCAGCACCACTTTTTCTTCTTCTTCTTCTTCTTCTTCTTCTTCTTCTTCTTATTCTCCTGCTACTTCTTTTTCTTCCACAACTGAAACCTGCAGCACCACTTTTCCTTCTTCTTCTTCTTCTCCTTTTCCCTTTCTTTTTTTCTTCCTGCTGCTGCAACCCTTAAACAACAGCAGTCGACCCTCTCTTCTTCCTTTCCTTCTTCTTCTTCCCTGTAGCAGAAAACCAGTCCCACCTTCATCTTCTTTTTCTTCTTCTCATCTTCTCCTTTCTTTCTTTTTCCTTAACCGAACCTGCAACTCACCTTTCTCCTCCTTTCTTCTTCTTCTTCCCACCTTCATCTTCTTTTTCTTCTTCTCATCTTCTCCTTCCTTTCTTTTTCCTTTACCGAACCTGCAACTCACCTTTCTCCTCCTTTCTTCTTCTTCTTCTTCTTATTTTATTTTCTTGTTTTTTGTTATTTCTTTAATTTTCTGATTAGATAGTCCATGTTTGTAATGCCCACAACATGTTATTTCATTTATGTTTTCTATGTGGAATCTTTTTTTAATCACTGCATTTGATTTCTTCATTCAATTCAATTTATTGAACTTGTGTAATTACCAATCTTTTTCCCTCTAGTGGTTTGTTTATTTTAATCAACCAACTAATTAGTTATTTAATGTAGGATAATTAACTAGATTAATTTGTTAAAAGATTCTCTTCTCATGAGCGTAACTAGGGTTTTGATAAATGTTTAACTCATCTTAGGATTAGCTCAAGGTAAACATAATTAGTCCAATTAGGTTTCATAATTAATTTAATTAAACCTCTGGTTTAGTTTAATCCTCCTATATTAGATTAGGTAGATTAGTAAAAATGCATTCATTTAATGTAATTAATCCATTTCACTTTTATAAATCAATTTGATCTCATTTAATTTATAAATCTTTTTACCAATTAGATTAAGTAGGATTGCAATGATTTATTTCACAAATTACTAGGGATTGAGATTAGCCATTTTAATTCATTCAATTTAGGATCTCACAGATTCATTGATCATCCATCTAGGTCAGGCTCAATTAATCGAATTAGTTTAATTTAGGGTTTCATAAGTTGCTAAACTAATCCTAGGTTTAGGCTTATTTAATTAGCTTAATCTAAGACTCATAATTCATTGATTAAATCATTTAGGGTTTTTAATTTTTAATTAATGTAATCATTTCATTATTTGCATCATAACCTAGCTATCATAATTTAGACACTTGGCTTAGGGTTTTCACATGTCATGCTTAGATACCTAGTTTAGGGTTTTCGGTGACCTAGATTTAGGACTAGTTAGTAGGGTACAAATAAACTTTGGTCAAACAAAAAGAGACCAACCTTAGGGCCGGGCAGACTGGGTGCTTAACACTTTCCCAGTTTGTCACTTGACACTTGTCCAGAATCTTGGTGCAAACCAGCCTTATCCATTAGAGTCATTAGTCTCTCTCCCTTGATTGGGGGAGACATTTATGGGTCCTAGACCCTTTCTAGGTGGCGACTCCCTTTTGCCCATAACGTGTATCCCCCCCTTGGCATTTGATGACTAGGGGATACTATCTCATCTCATTAGGGTCAAACCCTAGCGTGTGTACACGCGCTACACGCCCTATCGCGATCCTGACGGAGGTCCATGATACCTACAGTGGCGACTCTGCTGGGGATGTCAGACTCTTGATTGACCATTGTTTGTATAGCTTTGTTTGTACCTTATTGTTTGTATATTGACATGTTATTTTTCACTTTTCATCACTTGCATACACTTCTTGCATTGAGCACAGCATGCCTTACCCTTATTCACCCCCGGGGTGTGGCTACCAGGGTCCCTCACATATGTTTGGGTCGCCCCCAGTTACATCACACCCCTTGATACCATGCCATTTAGGTCTAGAATACAGAACTTATTGGCGAGGGTGTTACCTTGCGTGCTTGAGGGAGATCACACACATTTAGGTGTGCCCAAAGAGACGCTATTGGTTAACACTTTGAGATCAATCTGCTCGAGCTATTCCCCTATTGGTATATCAAAGGGATCATGTGCCTCTGATTCATTCCGTGTATATGGGTGATAGGTATATCGGTCTTGTCAAGGTAGCCTTGCCGGTCCTAAACCTAGCCAACATGCATCATATACTTGGACATAGAACCAATGACTAGGATCAACACAACTAATGTAATATTGTTTGTGGTTCATGTTGGAACCCCTTGTAGTCATTTTTACCCGTCTCAATCTACCATTCACCAACGAAAGGATTGGATTTATTATTAACATTAAAGGTGCTAGTGTTTATAACTACACCAGTTGTTGATTCTTACAACTGCACCGTATGATTGGTATCGTGGCTATATGCTAACACCACCAGTCCGATGTGGTATAGGTCTCAACCTGGTAAAGGTTTCACACATGCTATCCTGATGTTAACGGTGGACCCAAATTCATCCACCATGATTTTCGGTGATTGATTCGATGTAGATCCGCCTATATGGAAGTTCTTACACGAACCACCTTGTTTGATTTATCAATTGAGAGTCTCTTCAACTTAGGGGCACTTCCTTTCAGTTTACCACTAAGTTGATACCACTCTCAATTGACCTAACCCTTGTTTGGTATAGTTGTCCTTGTTTATGCATGCTTTGACCCTAGTTGTGCTCACGTAGGAGAATGTACTTGTTACCATCTCATCCTTTCTTTTGTCAATTTTCTGGTACCAATAAGGAGTGTAATCCGAAGTTTCACTTTCTCATTTTATTCTCCCCAGTTGAGGCACCATTTCTCGTCAGGAAGGCCATTCCCTACCCTTGTGGGTCAGAGGTCCTAATTCAATTAGACTAGTGAGGCTTTCACCAGAACCCTCATTAGAAGTGTTTCCCATTTCCCCAGAGGGTACAAATACCGTGAGTCAAGATAACATTTCGCCAGCAAATCCCGACCCCATGGAGGCCTGTGTCACTAAGATTGAGGAGATGTTAGAAACCTTAACTGCGATGATGCAAGCTCAGGCTGGTGTTGCTCGACCGGCAGAAGTTCAGGACCAACGGAGTTGTCTCCATAGTCCTAGGGTTGTTCCTCACCCCAATGTGTTAGGTGTTGAGGATGATGTTGTGATTGACAATAGCCCTGCTATGGGAAAGTCTGAAAATCTGAAAGTCTTGAGAACCAAGAGTTGAAGGATAAAGCTAGTTGCCTTGAACACTTAATCAGGAACTTTAAAGGTGTTGAAGATCAAATCATTGATACAGAAGGGTTGTGTTTCTTTCCTCATGTTAGATAGCCAGAAAAATTTAAATCGACCTCTGAAAAGTTTGATGGTAGGGGTGATCCCCGTACTCACTTAAGATCTTTTTATTGGCCAGTTGAGGGGAGGCCGAGGCTTCACGGATGAGCAACTGGGGCAGGCCTTCCAATTTTCACTGACTGGTGCTACTCACCATTGGCTAATGGCCCTAGATTCTTCCTCAACCTGCACTTGGGACGACATGATGAAGGTGTTTACTCACCAATACTCCTCTAATACAGAGATAGAGTTGACCAGGAGAGAGTTGGAAATAACAAAGCAAGCAGCAGGTGAAGGGTTCACTAGCTATTTGAAAAGGTTTCGTGATAAAGCGGCTCAGATGTGGGATAGGCCAAATGAGAGAGAGCAAGTGGGAATGATAGTGAGAGGATTGCGTGACCCATATCGAAAGTTTTTGTTTGCTCTCCCCATCCTCAACTTTGATGGTTTGATAGTTGCGGCACAACAGGTTGAGGATGCCATCTTCCAAGAGGAACTCCCCAAAATGGATCGGTTTGCAACTGAGTCTAGTAGTAGCAAAAGACCTCCACAATAGAAAAGCTCAGGGGTCAATGCCATAATGTCTACTCTCCCTTCTACGGCACCAACATCGTCCACAATGGTAGCTCCGTTCACACTAGAGTAAGGGACAGCTCCCCCCAGTCGACCTAAGAGGCAGTTTGCCAATTTGGGTGCACCCCTGAGTTCAGTTTTTAGCACATTAGCGAAGGCTGGATTGATTTCCATGATTCAACCAAGGCCTATTCCCGAGCCAAAGCCACGTTGGTATAATCCAGACCTATTCTGCCACTATCATTGCCAAGAAGGACATACCACAGATAACTGTTTCAATTTGAAACATGCTATACAAGACCTTTATGATGCTAAAAAGTTTGAGCTCCGACCTAAACAGCCTAATGTAACCACAAACCCTCTTCCAAATCACCAATCAATCAATGCTCTTAGTGAGGATTTGAAAGAGTTTGACCCCACCATCTTCATTAGGCATCTGTCTATCCAGAGCGGGGGCATCTGGTGAAATCAGACGTAAAGCACAAACAGATCAAGATAGTTGAGGGAGAGTTCGTTTCAACCTAAAAGTATCAATCAGAAGCATATCTGAGACTCTTGAGATGGTACCTTATTTCAAGAACCTGAATGGTCAATTCATTAAGGAAGTGCATAACTCTTCATACTTTGGGTTTCCAGAACTATGGCTCGATGAAATATCAGGAAAGGAGTTACCAGGTTTTGAGATCTTCTTTAACTGCGTGGTTGATCGGGCAGAGTCTTAAGTAGCTTGGTAGGCCCATCTGGGGCATCAAGGAGGATTTATGGGTGTTAGTAAGCTCTTTGGTACAGAAGTTCTGATGATTATAGAAGACGAAGAGGGGTTGGTCATGTCTGGGTTCAAGTCCTTCGATGTTATAGGTAGTCAGTCATGTTGTTAGGTATATCCAGTTTTTCCCTTTCGGTTTCATGTGAGAAGTTTTATCTTTTTAATTTTGATATTGTGTCAATCCAATCAAGTTTCCACGTGGTGTAATCATTTCAGTTTTTAATGAAATAGTTTATTTTGAGTATTTTATTTGTTTTCCTCCCCATTTCCATCTCTTGATGATGAATCTTACAGCAATCTATCGCCTATTTTCTTCAAATCAACAAAAAAGGAATCAAAGAAAAAAATCAAATATAGAAAAAAGGAAAGAGCAACAAAAAAAAAGAAGGAAAGAAAAAAAGGAGCCCATCAGTCATTCGTCATTTATTTTGGTGCCAGAGCTTTGGAATAAAAGGTCTTGAGCTCTCCACACATTTAATCCCCTTCCAACGAGTAAGGAGCTTAAAGGGAATTTTTCACATCATTAAGCCTATTAAGGGAGGCCAGGCCATATTCCATTACCAAGGTACCCTTCACATACTTAATCCTACTAGCCTCTGGGGTCTGATTAGAAGACATTTTTTGTACCAGAGCCTAATATTGCCAAGGTTGGGGAAAAGCACTTTTCAATTTCAAAATTCAATAACAAAAAGATAGCAAAGCTCCAACTTAAAAAAAAAAAAAAAAAAAAAAAAAAAACAAAATAAAGAAGAAAGAGAAAAGCAAATTGCCGATTTAAAAAAAAAAAGAGGAAAAGAAAGGAGCAAAGCTCTAATCCAAAAGCAATCCAATACCCTAGGCAGGGGCAAGAGAGAAAATTGCTCACAAAAATTGAAGAAAAAGAAAGAAGGCAATAAAGGCAAAAATTGCAAGATTCTAGTTAGACCCTAGGGGCATATTTGAGCTTTTACCCTCATTTGGAACCAAGTCCTAAGCCCCATTATAACCCAGCAAGTCCTCTTAGGATAAATGTGGTGAGATTTTCTCTGATAACTTCGAGCTCACCCAGTTATGATGGAACTTAATTATCAAGGCTTTACAACCAATACATCATCCGCAGCAGAAACTACGTCCGCCCTGATTCTTGATTTAATCAGGATACGTAGGCAGCTTGAGAAGTCAATTTCAAGCTCGGTCCATGACCTCAATCACATATTACCTTGTTTTGTTTGGGCTTCACATGAATGTCCTTTCTTGGCTTCCTATTTTGAAGGCAATTTCATCGTCGCTACTTTTATCATTAGGAGATGGCCTTCTTAGACTCGAACTCTTTCTCCCGTCTCTTATTCCGACGGATTCCCAAGAGTTTCACCACTTAGTCCTTTCTTCTAAGCCTCCTTAGTTGGCGTGATTTCTCTAGTGAACTCGTCATTCCATGTAATAGCTCCCCACTCTACACTTGGTAGAACCATTGGGTCTGCATCCTTTCATGTTGTTTGATTGTCTTACTACTTGTTTCTTAGAGCTTGTGCCACGGACATGATGTTTTGGGTATTTTAAGGAGCCACCCCTCAAGTCTTGAGAAGCAGCTAAGGAAGTCACTACTATCCCTGCTCATAAAATGCAGGCAACATCAGAAAGGTGCACTCACAGGAAAAAGAAGGGATCAACATGTTGTGGATGTTTACTATGAGATAAAGATTTGGTTGGAGCAACCGAAAGTCATTATACTTGAAGACATCAGACTATATTGCCATAAGTTACAGATACAGGCAAGTAATGCATATTTAGGCCAGATTTATTTGAGTTTAGGCCGAGCAAACTAGAGATGTCACAGTCTGGGGCAACAGTCATTGATGGGTTACCTCCCTTGTTTTAGCTTCGTTCTCATGGTGAAATTTGTTTCGGCAAAATCCTTCTTTGTCATTTTTCAATGTAAACACTTCTCACTCCTTTTTATAGTGGTTGTCATGTACACTCTCTTACGTGAGCATAGTGTTAGGATTTGCATGACTAATCCTTTGTCTAACCAATCAGGTTGATGTTTGTTTAAATTTAATTGCAATATCATTACATCTCATGATTAAAATGTTGAACATTTAAGATTTTTAGGTATTTAACCTCAAATGTCAGCTCCATTTCAAGTCTGGTTATTTACACCGAAGATTGGGCTTGGCGGTTATTTACACCAATGTCAGCTCCATTTCAAGTCCGGTTATTTACACCAAAGATTGGTTCGGATGGTTTTTTATACCATTGCCAATTCCATTTCAAGTCCATTTATTTACACCGAAGATTGGGCCTGACGGTTATTTACGCCAATGACAGCTTCATTTCAAGTAAGGTTATTTACACCGAAGATTGGTTCGGATGGTTCTTTACACCATTGCCAATTCCATTTCAAGTCCGGTTATTTACATTGAAGATTGGGCCTGATGGTTATTTACGCTAATGTCAGCTTCAGTTCAAGTCCGGTTGTTTAAACTGAAGATTGGTTCGGATGGTTCTTTATACCATTGTCAATTCCATTTCAAGTCTAGTTATTTATGCTACAGATTGGGCTTGGCGATTATTTACACCAATGTCAGCTCCATTTTAAGTCCGGTTATTTACACCAAAGATTGGGTCTGACGGTTATTTACACTAATGTCAGTCTCACCTCATAGTCTGGTTATTTAAGCCGAAGATTGGATCTGACGGTTATTTACACCAATGTCACCTCCATATAAGTCTAGTTATTTTCGAACTGAAGATCGGGTCTGGCAGTTATTTATACCAATGCCATTTCTATCTTAAGTCTGGCTGTTGAGACGAAAAGTTGCATCTGGTGGTTACTTACACCGAGGTCAAACCTAGTTTCTCTTGTGTTTGACCATTCATTTACACCATTGTCTCATATTTGCACTTATGGTCTGCTTGGTTCTTTATACCAATGACAACTGATTTCATTTACACCATTGTCTCATATTTGCATTTATGGTCTGTTTGGTTCGTTATACCAATGACAGCTGATTGCATCTACACTTCTTTTATCATACTTGCATTCATAGTCTACTTGGTTCTTTATACCAATATTGACTAATTACGTTTACACTGTTTTTCCATACTTACATTTGCAATCCATTTAGTTATTTACACCTAACGGTCGATTGTATTTACACTCTTTTCCATACTCGCATTCAAGTCTACTTGGTTCTTTATACCAATGTTGGCTAATTGCATATACACCTTTGTCTCATTTTTACATTCATGGTGTGTTTGGTTATTTATACCTGACAGCCAATTGCATTTGTACTCTTTCATACCTGCATTCATTGTCTACTTGGTTCTTTACACTAAGAATGGATTATTGCATGTGCGTCCTTAGTCTAGGTTTTACCTGCATATTGACCGACTACGGTAGGTTTTATATCACGGTAGCACCCACACACTACTTGATTTTGTATGTGTTATCGATCGACATTTCCTATCTTTGGTCTTATCTCTTGTTTTGCATTTGCATTTGCACCTCCTCCATCCTTGAGCCGGATGTCGGTGGTACATTGCTCCTGGTGACAAAATGGTTTGTTCTTTTCTTTGCTTTTCGACTATTACACAGGTCACGTTAAAGAGGGGCAATCTATAGACACCGAATTTTGTCACCCCCCGGTGATGATGACACAAGAAAAAGTACATGTTGGACATTTTAGACTTGGAGAATTTTTGAGCTTAGAGTAGAAAATGACCATTTTTTTCTATAAATATACAAATGTTTTCAAAAATTAGAAGTTGATGTTGTGGATTATTATTGTTTGTCCCCTCAAGTCGAACATTACACTTTGATGTGAGAACTATGCAAATCGGCGCCCAATTCTCTCTTTCATTATATGATCTGGTCCCTACTTTATGCATATTTTTGTAAAGGTTCTCGGTCGAGACCACAATCGTGTCTCACATCATTGGATAGTGCTCGGACTGAGCTTTCTAACGACATATTACACGTCGAATTCTGACAAACCAAAGAGTGCCACATGATGCCTAAGCCCCTTTGTCCAAAAGCAAGCCTTTTTGGACAATTCTCTCTAGTTTTTTAGACCCGCATTGGAAATAAGAGAGAATTGCCTCAAGTTTCAAGGCTATAAGTATAGCCATTCCTCTCTTCCAAAAGGGAGGAGAAAAAAATTGAGAATTTGGGAGAGAAGATGGCCCCATTAAGGTTTTGGTTAACTTCTTCCCTCTAAAATCAAATATTCTCCAAGTCTAAAAGTTTAATACATTAATCCTTCCTTGAGCCGGGAGATCTAGTCTGGTTCGGTTCGATTTGGGGCTTGAAGCACAAGGGTTATCTCCCCTTGTTTCTTGATTAAAGCCGGGTTTAAGGTATTTATTTTTTTTCTCCCAATAGTGATTTAGAATTAGTTTAATTAATAGATTAGCTTTTGATTTATTAATCAATTCGTTTAGATTTAATTAGGTTCAATTAGGTTTAATGTGTTTTATTAAATGTGAATTCCGGTTCAATTGAGTTTATTTTGTTTTAATTGGGTTCAACATAGTTTGATTTGGGTCGTTGGGTCCAACCGTTGATTTTTGCTAATCCGTTTTTTCTTTTTTTAATTTGGTTTGTTTTCTATTACTATTATATCTTGGTTTAATGAATCAATTTTCTTTGTGGCTTAATATGTTTACATCACTAGGTTCGATTTGATTTAGTTTTCTTTTTATTGCTTTTTTTTTGGACCCTAAGATCAGAATCCTATATGTAACCTAATACCACTGTTTCTTCTTCTTCCTCTCTTCCATCTTTCTTCTACAGCTGCCACTCTCCACTCCCTTCTCCTTCCTCTTCTATTCCTCCTAACCGAACCTGCACCTCTTCTCCTTCTTCTTCTTCTTTTTCTTCTTCTTCTTCCTCTCTTCTTTTCTCTTTTACCATGGCCGAACCCTTTTCAGTCCCTTCTTCTTCTTCTTCTTCTTCTTCTTCTTCTTCTTTTTCTTCCACAACTAAAACCTGCAGCACCACTTTTTCTTCTTCTTCTTCTTCTCTTTTTCCCTTTCTTTTTTTCTTCCTGTTGCTGCAACCCTTAAACAACAGCCACCGAACCTCCTTCACTTCTTCTTCTCCTGCTACTTCTTTTTCTTCCACAACTGAAACCTGCAGCACCACTTTTTCTTCTTCTTCTTCTTCTCCTTTTCCCTTTCTTCTTTTCTTCCTGCTGCTGCAACCCTTAAACAACAGTAGCCGACCCTCTCTTCTTCCTTTCCTTCCTCCAAAATCTGCAGCGACCGAACCCACTTCCCCCAGCTCTTCTTCCTTTCCTTCTTCTTCTTCCCTGTAGCAGAAAACCAGTCCCACCTTCATCTTCTTTTTCTTCTTCTCATCTTCTTATTTTATTTTCTTGTTTTTTGTTATTTCTTTAATTTTCTGATTAGATAGTCCATGTTTGTAATGCCCACAACTTGTTATTTCATTTATGTTTTCTATGTGGAATCTTCCGTTCCTTTTTTTTAATCACTGCATTTGATTTCTTCATTCAATTCAATTTATTAAACTTGTGTAATTACCAATCTTTTTCCCTCTAGTGGTTTGTTTATTTTAATCAATCAACTAATTAGTTATTTAATGTAGGATAATTAACCAGATTAATTTGTTAAAAGATTCTCTTCTCATGAGCTTAACTAGGGTTTTGATAAATGTTTAACTCATCTTAGGATTAGCTCAAGGTAAACATAATTAGTCCAATTAGGTTTCATAATTAATTTAATTAAACCTTAGGTTTAGTTTAATCCTCCTATACTAGATTAGGTAGATTAATAAAAATGCATTCATTTAATGTAATTAATTCTTTTTACTTTTATAAATCAATTAGATCTCATTTAATTTATAAATCTTTTTACCAATTAGATTAAGTAGGATTGCAATGATTTATTTTACAAATTACTAGGGATTGAGATTAACCATTTTAATTCATTCAATTTAGAATCTCACAAATTCATTGATCATCCATCTAGGTCAGGCTCAATTAATCGAATTAGTTTAATTTAGGGTTTCATAAGTTGCTAAAATAATGCTCGGTTTAGGCTTATTTAATTAGCTTAATCTAAGACTCATAATTCATTGATTAAATCATTTAGGGTTTCTAATTTTTAATTAGCGTAATCATTTCATTATTTGTATCATAACCTAGCTAGCATAATTTAGACACTTGGCTTAGGGTTTTCACATGTCATGCTTAGATACCTAGTTTAGGGTTTTCGGTGACCTAGATTTAGGACTAGTTAGTAGGGTACAAATAAACTTTGGTTAAACAAAACAGAGGCTGGCCTTAGGGCCGGACAGACTGGGTGCTTAACACCTTCCCAGTTTGTCACTTGACACTTGTCCAGAATCTTGGTGCAAACCAGCCTTATCCATCAGAGTCATTAGTCTCTCTCCCTTGATTAGGGGAGACATTTATGGGTCCTAGACCCTTTCTAGGTGGCGACTCCCTTTTACCCATAACGTGTATCCCCCCTTGGCATTTGATGACCAGGGGATACTATCTCATCTCATTAGGGTCGAACCCTAGCGTGTGTACACGCGCTACACGCCCTATCACGATCTCGGCGGAGGTCCATGATACCTACACCCCTTTAGGGATCTTTTATACCAGGAAAAAATAAAAAATTACCCGACAAAAGTCCTTCTCCATAATGTCCCAACACCTTCTAAAAAACTGACTTGAAAAGCCATCAGGCTCTGAAGAGCTATCTGCATCAAGGTCCCACACCGCTTGCTTGATTTCCTCTCTGGTAGGAATGGCATCTAGAAAAAAATTGTCATCATCAGATAATTTTTTTGGGATCTGGTCGACCAACTCATGATGAGGAGATATTGGAGTTTGAGAGTGGAAATTCTCATAATAGTTGACAATGTAATTGGCCAAATCTTGATGATCCGAAATCCAGGAACCATCCTCACACCGCAGAGAGCTAATCTGATTTTTTGATATTCTAATTTTAACCGAGAGATGGAAAAATTTTGACTTTTGATCCCCATTCTTCAACCATTTGATCTTTGCTTTCTCATACCACATTTCCTCATGCAACTTTGAGGCATTCAAGAGAGCAATTTTTCTATCGGCCTCTTCATTAAAAAGAGCGCCGGTCATTCCAGATTCGGCAATAGAATCCTACACTCTTTTTAAATTTGACGTAGCCTTATCCACCTCCTCATTTAGATTAGGGAAAGCCCCTTTTTCCCAAGCCTTGACAGCTAATTTTATAAATTTCAGCTTTTGGGCTAGTCTAGAAATTGGATTTCCACTAACAGACTGGGACTAAACATTCTCCACCATCAGGAGAAAACCGATGTTCTCCATCCAGAAGCTATGGAAGCAAAATGGGATTTTGGGGGGGTTTTGGAACAGCAGAAGACTGAATCAAAAGAGGAGAGTGATCCGACACAGAGCATGTGAGAACTCGCTGGGAAACATTCTTGAACTCATCAATCCACTGCTTATTATAAAAACTCTGGTCCAAGACCGCCAACACATTACCCCTTTTACGGTTATTCGACCAAATGTATTTTTTCCCTTGAGAGGGGCAGGGAAGGAGCATACACGTATCAACCATAGCCTGAAACTCCGCTGCCGACCCCAAATTAAAATTACTTGGCCCTCTTTTCTCATGAGACATTAGAGTGGCATCAAAGTCGCCAATAACTACCCATGGAGAAGAAGTAGTAGAAACCAAAGCAAGATCAGACCAAAGAGATCTACGCACAATTTTGAAACAACTGGCATGAATAAAAGACATGAGAACTCTTTTACCCATCTAATCAATTTCAACAGTGAGTTGTTGGTCTGGCATTGAAACCAGGGAAGGACAAGCCATACCTCGCTTCTAGATAACCTAAATATTGGGCACCCTATCCTGGAAATTATTGGGAATCACCTCAGTTGCATAACCCAATTTATCAAAAAATAATGAAGGAAAACTACTGACTTCAACTATCCGTTCAGCCACACATAAAATCTCTAGCGAAGATTCTCTGAGAAGATATTTCAAAGCCCTCCTACCAGCCTCCTTTCGGACACCCCGAATTTCCAAAATAGAACACGCATGGTTAACAATTTTTGCGACCACCTTTGTCAGGATTTGAAGCCTGACTGCTCTGCTTTTTCTTTCTTCCCCTTTTTTCTCCCACTTCTGTGCCTTTCTCGAGAGCAGCCGCTGCATCATCCACCACTGCAACTCCCAACATCGTTGTTTCCCTCCTACTCACTGGAGCTCGAATAGAGGGCTGAGGGTCCCTATTGGAGGAAGATTGGCCTCCCCTACCTAGCAAAGTCCCACGACCAAAGCCTAAGGCCATTCCCATCCTCTTGGGACGTGAGGAAAGATGCACAAGGTCCATGGGGAGAGCGTGCGTCACATCCTCCTGGTTCTATTTTTGCATTCTTTTAAAGATAGGCGGGTTCCCATTCTGGTTCAATTCACCGCCGTCCTCATCATCTTGGTCTGAGAGAGACCCATATTCTGAGCCGGTCTCAGAGCTAGACCGGTCCACATCATGCTAACTCACATCATTATTCATATCCACATCCTCTTGTGCCAATCCATTCTTTACTAAATTGGGGGAGATTTGAATTGGTAGAGTCCAAATCAATTTGAATCTCTCCTTCTTCTATATTAGAAAATTGGGGAGAGTTATTCATGAAAAGAGTGATACCATCCTCACGCTCTCCATTATATGGAGATTGCTGAGAATGCTCTTGTCGATTTCCTTCCAAAATAGGAGAAATCCGACCCACCGAGTTGGCCCTGGTTGAGTTAACTCCATCTTCTTCAACATATACCACTCCTGGAACCTTAGCTAATTTCTCAGCCGCACACTGCTTTTCGTCATCTAATTTCTTTAGCCTACATTTGGAAATCAAATGGCCTACTCACTTGCAGTGGCCATAGCGTTCCACATTATCCTCATATACAACCTTTTGACAAAAACCATACACCTGAGAGGTGCCTAGTTCAAATCTTTCGACCTAGACTTCCTCTACCCTCACTACCAAGTCAGAGATGTCAATCTCCACCAGCACCCTCGCAAAATAGCCGAGAAGGCCTTGTCTTGTTCATCTGTCTAAGGCAACAGGGCGCCCTACCGCCTTTGCAATAGACAATAGTACATTTTCGTGCCAATATTTGAGCGGAAGATCTGGAAAATGTATCCATACAAGTTTTGTAAAGGATTGCTTCTCATGAATATTGAAATCAGGTTTCTAATGTTGAAATCGAATAACCTGATCACCAACCCTAAGGGGTGATCTTCGCCACACTGCTGCCTTTTCGCCCTTGCATTGAAATTGAAAGATAACATATCCTTTTCCCAACGAATGCATTAGCACCCCTTGACTTAGGTTCCATTTTTCCTGAGCCTCCCCTCTCAAGGCATCCAAAGAAATCAACCGGAAGTTAACCCTTCCGATTAAGGCAAAACGAAAGTTTTGTCTCTTCGATTCATAGTCTCTCTGAGAGATCACTACTCGTCGTTTACTCCCTATCTGAATTGGCTCTGAAAGAGTATCAATGCAGGCCAAGTCGAAACACCCAAAGATTTTGTATATGAAAGTCGCTGGCCTACACCCTTGTGCCTTTCATCCTGTGGAGGACCTTTTGGACCACGATCCAGAGATTCCCGAGCACTTCCATCATCATCCTCCACAGCCATAGCTCCATTCTCTCCTGAATCGCCAGACACTCTCTCTCCTACCATTTTAGTCCTTTGCACATAAACAATCAAATTCACACTACTTACTGCACATTCCATATATATATATACATTAAAAGGAATATCTGAGATAGTAGAAGTGATGTCCATCAGCATCCTGGTGTCTCGTAGACATAAGCCTCACAACTGCTGCCAAAGTCCAATCCTACCTTAGCACTGGTTCCACCATCTAAAAATAGTAATCAACAAGGGGTGAGCTTCACAAGCCCAGTGAGGGGTGTCCATGCAAGAACATGTAAACAAATGATGCAAGGACACGCAAGTAAATGATATAGTGTATGCTCAAGCAAATTAGATGATGTTCATGATCCATTTTTATCACATAATACCTAGCAAACAATTACTAAGTCTAGATAAGGTATCGATGCTACAGCAACAAAGGTGGCATCCTTGGTTTTGGAGTCACACACATTGGTCACCCAGAGATACATGCTAGTTACGAATAGGTCCTAGAATCTCATACATCGATCACCCTGTAAACCCCTAATGAGTAACCCCATCCTACAGCAATGGTCCCAAAATCTCATACATCGGTCACTCATGTTGTAGATATCCATAGTCCCAAAATCCCACACATCGGTCACCAGTACTGTGGAACATGTAGCCACAGTCCCAGAATCTCATACCTTGGTCCCTTGTGCTGCATCCCATCTCTTGGGATTTGTTAGTACCTAACCCTTACTGGTAAGGAGTGTAGCACCAAGGTCTGTGAATCCTAACCATATGCATTCTATATATATCAATCACATCTATAATATCCAATTGTACATTAGTGGCCATCCCTATAATATTGACCACTGAGTCCATGGTACCGGAAATGCACCTCGGCCACACTGTGCCTTGGACCATCGATCTTGCAATCATTACCACTTATTGCACATCATACCACACACATCCTTTGACCTCTAAGCCCACGGTCCCAAAAATGCACCTCGACGACACCGTGCCCTAGACTATCAGGGTCATTGTCATAATTGTAATACTGAGCTCTGGGCCCTCAGTACCAGAAAGAACCTAGGCCACACTGTGCCTCAAACCATTAATACCACAATAATAACTATAGACCTCATCCATAGAACCACAATCACTTACCTCACTTACCTTTGCAATCTGGAACCATTTCACAGTCTCATCCTTCCATACTCACAGGTTAGCAGTAAAATAACAGAAGAGTAGCAGTTCAATTATATCACAATCACAAGATAACAATATGTATACACAATTTCACAATTCACACACATAGGCATGATCCACAAAAAATAGAAAAGAATGCAAAAACACTCTGTAAAATAAAGCCAAACACGATCTCACCTCAAAACCCGAATCACAAAATGCGATAGGATTCCTGCAATCAACTTTGTATACTCGCCCGATTGTTTTAGGTTCCTAAACCAATGTGTATATTTTTTTTCAAACAATTATAAACCTAATATGACTATGTATTGGTTCACTACTGAACCCAAAATGACTCTCAACAGTCCATGTCCAAACCCAATGGAAACCTTGGGAAAACATCCCCATGCTTCCCCTACCAATAAGGTAAGAATTGAACTAAATATTAAAGCCATCATTTAGGGCCATATTATCCCTCTTTCATATATATAACAGGACTTTAATAGGTTCAGTAGGTTACAGGTCACTACAGTAGCCTTATTGGCTTCTGAGAGCCCAACCGGCTGGAGACAATAAGGACGACCAGCTTGCCGGTTGTCTCCCACTAGTTCCCTCAAATCCTGCAGAATTCGATTATGCCCTATTGTTCCTTGCAACACAAGTTGCTGTGAAGCTGAATTGGGATGTATTCTCTTGAATTGACCACTGAGTTAGGTTAAATACAATCATTAGCAACCTTGTATATGAGATTTTAGCCCAATTTAGTTTTACAACATAATTCTTACAATGAATAATTAAAAACCTGAAATTCTCAGTTCCAGCAATTGTCAAATTTCTGTGCTAATGTATGGTTACAAATTCCACATAATTGACCTTACTTTCATCCCAGATTTATCTCTTACCACTGAATTATAAAAACCCTAAATTCGAGGGTTTACCGGAAAAGGTTTCATGCAAATTGGGTCCTAGAACCCTTCCCAAAATTGGGGTTTCTTCTACTGGGTACCAATTTTGCATATAGGGATTCAATTCCAGCCCTTAATTCCTAACCCTAGCATGCTACTAAGACCACGTCAGATAATTTCACAAAGCTTAGAGGCAGCAACACTTACCTTAGATGTAGGCAGCACCAAAAATTGTAGTTGTATTGTTCTTTTCTTCTTCCTTCTTTTTCTTCTTTTTCTTCTTTTTCTTCTTCTCCTCCTCCTCTTCTGTGGCTGCTCACCAAATTGGGCAGCAAGCAAATAGGGTGAAACAGCCGCCCTAAATTCTTATATTCCCTACCAAAGCAGAATCATTTAATTCCCAAAATCAATTCTTGAAACTAATTCTAAAATATAAAATTATTTAAATTTTATTCCCCATTGATAGACCCCACCATACACTGACCTCTTAAGTGCAAAATAATCAATATTGGAACCCCTACATACCTGGTAAGTACGAGGCTTAGGGGTATAGGCATGTGGGCCCACACAGAAAAATAGATTTTCCTGTATTCTATTACCTGAACCGGCTGGCCGGTTGGCAACTAGGTATCCCACCAATTTGCCTTTTTCTTACTCATTTCCTATCCTAACCTTTGGGTTCTTACATCTACCCAATATAGGACTGGTCTCACCCATTTCTTGAGCATTTAATACGCTTAACTTGGTCATTGGATATGTATATTGCTATATATATGGCTCAATAGCAAAGCGACCTATTTCCTCATGTCCCCGAAATTTGTATGGTTGTTCGTCATTGAATATTAATCCTATTTACTCAAACCTCACTTTTATCCACCTAGGTACTCAGATCTGATCTCTATAAAGATTCATAAAGTTCTAGGATTTCACACTGATTCTACATTAGATCCACAGTTCCACTCTCTTCACTCTATGAGAATCATACTTGAGGATTCCATTTTCATATCATTTCTCCCAAGTCAAACTATCAATCATATTATCATATATTCCTCTTTTTCTTTATTTTAAATACTCCATCAAATACCCAATTTATTATTCCATCATTTACTTGGCTTCATGATTTTCAGGCTTCTGACGTCATTTCACCATACGTATACACATACTTACTGTACTATTCACTTTTCTTGTGAAATCAAATTTCCATACCTCTATTCACACAGTTTGACCTCAATACATTCAATATTCCAAATGTTCCACCAAAGGTCCTATTATCCCCAATTTACTTTCATTTAAAATTTAAATCTTCACAATTTCAAATATCGTGTTTTAGCTTTCATATGCTTTCTTCACACACTAAAACATATATTAATTATCTTCTTATAATCCAATTCCTCAATAGTCCAAAATATTTTCTCACATTCTCACCTCAAATACAAATTACCCATACAACTTGATCTCAGGTTTACTTACTTGAAATTATAGGGATTCTCACTATTTCGTATTGCAGATGCTGCCCTTGTCGTTCCAAGTCAATAGCGATATCGGATCTATCAGGGGGGCACAACATTTTAGGTAGCAACGTCCCATTGCCATTCTCACTTCTTTATAAGAAGATTCATACTACGCCATTTGGATTTTTGATACTTACAACCAAGGTCATTGTGGTATACCACTCCTAATTTACAGTAATTGCGGATGAATTTATCTTACCCTTTCACGCCTTAATGATAGTCAGTGAAACAAAGGGTATCATTTTGTAATATCATTTTACACACATGGTGTAGCTTTCATGTTTAGGCTATTGTGTAGTCTAAGTATGCTTCGCAACTCTTGCCTAACATCTACTTCATCTAAGGTTCCGACATCACCACCCTTTTTAGCCTTCTTTACCTTAATTTCTTGGGTGGTAAGTACGGAAACTACATACAAGCTTTGTAGATGGGTAGCCACTCCATGTCCAACACAATCATCAAATTCCTTCATATCTAACTTAATTAAGTTATCAGGTCCCATCCAAGTGTGTATATGGTACATGGCAACTCGTATCCTCACTAGTAGGATATCGACTATCAACTTATGTGCCAGATTTTTAACTTATGTTGGTTAACAACATGCAACAACGATATAAGAAAGTGATGCATTGAATTCCAATAATGCATAGGAGAGTGTTAAATAAATGTGATGCATCAGGTATTCAGCAATGCTTATGAAAATTTCATTCATATCCATAACATATCTATGACTACCTCATATGTAGTCTTGGCTCCTTCCGCTGTCATTTGTGAAAACCCCTCCTTGTGTTCTATTACATTGAGGGATTCATATATAAGTCTTCTGGATTCGTCTGGAAGCAATACTTGGCTATATGGCCAAGCTAGTTACACACAAAACACCGCTTCTTCTGGGGACATGATCTAGCCTTATGCCCAAATTGATTGCATCGAAAACACTGAAGTAAACCCATTGGTTGAGGTACCACTACTGTTGGCCTAGGTTGTTGTGATACTTTGCCAACTTCTGGTCTGCTGAGATGGGGTGCAGTCAGAGTAATGTAGGGTCCTCTGATTGACCTGGTGAGATTTCTACCACCAGAGGGTGTGTTTAATCTGCTTATAGCTTGAGCTTGGAAATTTTCTCTCTATTTTTCTTCTATAGATTTTTCTGTTTGAACCACCTCTACATAAGTCTGCAACTATTGTGCCACTAGTAATGGACCAATCTCTGGCCTCAGACCCTTTGCAAACTACTTAGCCTTGGCTCTAATCTGATTTCCATGCTCTGGTGCAAAATAGTATAGCTCTTCACACTTCTGCTGATATTCTAGGATAGATCTTGGCCCTTGAGTTAGAGCCATGAACTCTACCACATTTTTGTCCCACATTCTCTGGGAAGTAGTTCCCATATAAAGCCTCAACAAATTGCTCCCAAGTAAGATTGGGATGAGTAGCTGTCAATATGGGCTTTGTGGCTTTCCACCATGCATAAGCTTCATCTTGTAACGGGCAGTTAACACAAATTATCTTCTGCTCATCAGTGCAACCCAGTATCATAAATGCCTTTTCCACACCTTCAATCCATCTAGCTGGTGTCAATGGGTCTTGAGTCACCCCACTAAAGTAAGGAGGCCTGTATTGTTGGAATTTCTCTATTAACTTGGAAATATCTATCCACACTGGTATAACTAGCTGTGTGTCTGTTGTATGCTGCCCAAGTGGTGTCACTAGTATTAGCTGAGATGACTGACCATTGGCTGGTTGTGCAATAGCTGGGACTCCTTATGCTAAAGGTGGTTTAGAAGTAGGAGCAGATGGTGTAGGCTGCACAATAAGGGGTTGTACCACAACTGGCTCCCTAGTACGGATAACTGTGACTATCTAAGTCATCATGTCCCTATGTTGTTGTTGAAGGCTTCACTGGATGCCTTGCATCACACCACTGACCATGGCAACTACATCTTGAGTTGTTATCATAGCTGGTTTAGAAGGTGGCACTGGTGATGCATTTGTTATCCCATCTTCGCCCTCATGCTCAGCTTCATGTGAACGGTTAAGATTTGCCCTCCGGATGCGACTGTGCCTCCGTAGTTGCGAGTCATCTTGAGGATAGGTATGGTTTGACATTTGGGAAATTTTCCTGTGAAATGAATAGATCGATTAATGTCCCAAATGATTAATGCATACCATATGACTACACAATCAAGCAACTCATATACAACAATAATAGAAAATTTATAATAGATGGGAGATTCTATTACACTCGTGCCCTAACCCGGTCTAATTTGAACTGTTGTGATAGGTCTGAGACCGGAGGTCGAAAGTACCATCGGGTTTTGGCTCGCGGCTGCCTATTGCAGAAGGGGTAGAGATGACCCCATATGCTCGTGTATTACTTACCAATCCAACTGGAGGGGATTCAGGCCTTCCGATCTTAGACGGTAAGTGACTCGACACCCGACACCCGACACCCGAATCCCGACACACACCAAAACTGTCGGAAGACCATGAACACAGCCTAGGGCAACTACCTATGCAAGACCAACTAGTGGACAGCAAGCAGTTAGGATAGAAAACTATCTTAACCACTAGAAATATGCCACCAGAAACAACTTGGGCCTATTTCTGCTGGCCATTTAGGCTACTGTTGGGTTTCAATGCCCGTGGTTTCCACCACCCTCATCATAAACAACCCCGAATGATTCTAAGTACTCCTCCACACCTTCCTTATGACACATGCACCCTACGGACTGAAGGAGTTGGGTCCACGTGCGCCGAATCGCATAATAACCTCCTTTGACTGGATAGGGTCCAACCAAACAGACCCTAGTGAGAGACTTACTATATAAGTGGGAAGGTAGTTTCATTTCCCCATTTTATTAATTGCCTAAAGCGTGGAAGAGGGAAAGGAGAGAAGAGAAAGGAAGAGAAAGGAGGGGGAAGAAGAAGAAGGAGAAGGGTTTGGAGCTCACACTTGCTCTTGGATACGTGCATCCTTGCCAGAATCCTTGGCAGAGGTAAGTGCTACCTCTCTTACCACTCTTTCTCTTCATTTTGAGCTAGGGCAAGCTAGGTATAGATGGAATCTTAGCCCACAAACCTTCTAGAGCTCGGGGATTATGTATTTCACCTCCCCGGTGCTATTGCTGAGCTCAAACCAAGTCTGGTGAGCTCCGGCAATAAGTTAGATCAAATGACCATCTAGGGTTTCGATCGTTTGATCGATGTATCTCCCAAATGGCCTAGTGCAATTGGCATTTTAATGGCTTAAAATGATGTTAGGGATATTACCCATGAACTCCATAGAGCAAGTCTCGGTGGTCGAGCCCAAGCCAAAAAGCCCCAAATCTCACAGGTAACTTCTGTACTGCCAACGAAAACACTGGGTCTGCTTCCGCTGACTATTTTTGCTGACATGTTTTAGCCTTAAGAGTTCTCTATTACCCTTACTAGAAACACCTCTGATGTTTTCGTGAAAAGTGACTGTTTCTGGTGATAGTACTGTCAATATAGGACCTTGTCTGTGCCCTTTAGGGGTAACCCTTGTGGGACCCTTCCGATGTTTCTGACACATAATAACACTCGACTGTGCTTGTGCCTAGAACAGAGACTCACATGCACTCCAAGGCTGATAGCGAATTGAACCACCAGTGGCCATACTTGAACCTCAATCTACACAAGCATAATCAAGGTGAGGGATGGTTGCTTTTCTTTTATGGAATGTTTACAATATTAATAACTATTCACATACGATTGTATATTTAAATTATCATTTTATTATTGACATGTTTAGGTTGACAATCATGATTTTGATAAGTATGTAGGTTCAATCGTATTGGAAATGATAATTATGAAATGAGATGTATATTGATATGTGTGGCAGGAGCCAATGTGGCTGAGGTGGTTCCGGTACTGTGATCGCCGCGTAGTTGTTGTATGCATGTGACGAGGTCTGGTCTGGCCGAGGTGGTTTTAGTACCGTGATTACCTTATGTTTGCTGCAGTCATGCATTGATTATGTGCATTAGAGCTAGTTGTAGTCGTGGATTACACTTTGTGGCCGATGTGTTCCCGGTATTGTGTACTACAGGACTGCATTTGGAAATGGATATGCTTCATGGCCGATGGGAATACCGGTATTGCATAGTCCATACTCAATTGCTATGCATACTAGATAGGTATATAGCCATGGGTTACACCTTGTGGCCGATGTGCTCCTGGTATCATGTACCCCAAGACTATACTTGAAATGGACCCACTTCGTGGCCAAAGGTGGTACCGTGTCGCGTGGTCTATACTAACTATATCATTATGAAAGGCAAGTAGGATATTGTGGCTAGGTGACATTCCCCATTCTACGTCCCTTTGCCAATAGGGGGTAAGGTGTTGGATAACCCAATGATGGTATATTCGATGAACCTTCCCAGAATGCCACACCTGCAGTATGATATGATTGTTACCAGAGGCGAAACTTGTCCGGCATGGCCAATGGTGATACCGGTGCCATGACTGCTAGGAGGGGGTTATCAGGGGTTTGCTGGGTAACTAATGGATGCATACTAGGACCACAGGCTCCTAATCATGGCTAGGGTTTGTATTACTATATAGTCAATGGCAGTTCCGAGACCAGGGATACAGCCTAATTTGTCGTAGTAGCATTTACCAGACTTAGTTGTATTGTTAGGTGGATAACAAAATAAATGAGTTGCATCACGAGTATCATGGACTATGTGTTTAATTCCTGTAATCATGTATCATGAATTATTTATGTGACTGCCTTTGCTTGGTTGTGCATGAACCCCATCCCTCGCTGAGCGAGTTGGAAAGCTCACCCCACGTATATGCCCCCTTTTAGATGATGATGTAGGCACCGTTGTACCTATGGTGTGTGACCCATTACCCTTTGGGCTGAAGTATGGTGTGAACGATTGGTGGATACCAGAAGTGGAGGAGCACGACTAGGATTGTGCTTGTGATCACTGTGCTTACATCGTACCCTGAGGAGCACGGTGCACTTTTGGTGATTTTGATACTGAATGTTACTATTGGTATTCTTTTGGGCTTATGAATGTATAAGTCATGATTAATTGTAAATGGATAAACTTAGTTATGGATATTTACATTATTACTAGATGTTCCCCATTTTACTTATGATTCTGCTATTATACTCTGATTCCGTTGCTATTAGATAGTTCATGTTGTGAGATTGTGAATCATTAAGGTACTGCTATTAGAGATCTTGGAAGGTTCATAAGACGCGTAAGCATCTTACTCACACCACCAGTATTCCTACACGGTAAGTTGGGTCTACTGGAAGTGGGGTATGAGAGATTCATCTGCTTAATTCACTGGCAAATGATACCCGCCAACATCATCCTAATCCCTGGATCCTAATCTATAATACAATTATACTTATTTAATTCTAATTATTCTTTTCTTGTTATATTTTATTTGTCTAACTATGTTTAAGAATTGTGCTCTTTGAATTATTGTCAGTGAACGAATTTTGCACCTAGGCTAATCTCCTAGAGTGTGCACTGAAACTTATGCAATTATCTTGAAGCTTTTATAGTCAGCCCTATTCATCACCAGTATATCCTAAGATCTCATGCATTGTGAATTAAGATAGAGCATCACGCCCAAATACCTTTCTGTCACACCCTACCTCAAATTAGGCTAAGGTATGCGGCATTGGATTCCCAAACCAGTAAACCTATCATACCCAGAATCATAGATGCAGTATCTTAATCTCAAAAATTTCATCAAGATCCCAACTAAAATCAGAGTATGCTAATAAAATCATGTAAATATCACTGTTGATGTACTAAAGTGATAAATTATATTATACAATTTTCATGTTTGAAAACAACCACAGGTTTCAACACTACTTACTACACATTCCATAAATAACAACAACAACAACAACAACCACAACCGATAACCTTATCCCAATTGAATGGGGTCGGCTACATGGATCTATTGCTGGTAAATAAAAATTAAAGAAGTATAAGAGATAAGTTAAAAAGAGAAAGCATGAGGATAAGTTAAGAGAGTATGCAGAAAAAAGATACTCATCATGAGAACATCCCTTATAGGGAGTCAGCAACACGAGTTCTTGTCCTCCACAAAACTCTGTCCGAAGTCATACTAGGGTCGAGCCCTACACATTCCATAAATATATACATCAAAAGGAATATCTGAGATAGTATAAGTGATGTCCATTAATATCCTGGTGTCTCGTAGACACAAGCCTCACAACCACTGCCAAAGTCCAATCCTTCCTCAACACCGGTTCCACCATCTAAAAATAGTAATCAACGAGGGGTGAGCTTCACATGCCTAGTGAGGGGTGTACATGCAAGCACAAGCAAATAAATGATGCAAGAACAAGTAAGCAAATGATGCAGTGTATGCTCAAGAAAATTAGATGATGCACATGATCTATTTTTATCACATAATACCTAGTAAACAATTACTAAGTCCAGATAGGGTATCAATGCTACAACAACATAGGTGGCATCCCTGATCCCAAAGTCACACACATCGGTCACCCAGAGATACAAGCTAGTTGCAAGTCAAGAGCCTATAAGTCCCAAAATCTCATACATCGGTCACCCCACAAACCCCTAATGAGTAGCCCCATCCTACAGCCATGGTTATACATCAGTCACCTGTGCTCTAGACAGCCATGGTCCCAGAATCTCTTACATCGGTCACCCATGTTGTAGACAACCCTGGACCTAGAATCTCATACATTGGTCACCCATGCTGTAGACAACTATGGTCCCAAAATCTCATACATCGGTCACCCGAGCTATAGACAACCGTGGTCCTAGAATCTTAAACATTGGCCACCCATGCTGTGGGGCATACAACCACGGTCCTAAAATCTTATAACTTGGACCCCCATGCTGCATTCCATCTTCTGGGATTAGCCAGTACCTAACCCCTTACTAGTAGGGGGTATAGCACCAGGGTCTATGAATCCTAATCATATGCATTCTACATGTTTCAATCACATCCATAGCATCCAATCATACATCAGTGGCCATCACTGTAATATCGACCTTTGAGCCCACGGTACCGAAAATGCACCTCGACAACACCGTGCCTCATACCATCGATCTTACCATCATTACCACTTATCACACATCATACCACACACATCCTCTGACCTCTAGGTCCACGATACCGGAAACGCACCTTGGCCACACCATGCCCTAGACTGTCAGAGCCATTGTCATAATTGTACTACTAACCTCTGGGCCCACTGTGCAGGAAAGAACCTCAGCCACACTGTGCCCTAGACCATCAATACCATAGTTATAAATGTAGACCTCATCCACAGAACCACAATCACTTACCTCACTTACCTCTGTAATCCAGAACCATTTCACAGCCTCATCCTTCCGTACTCACAGGTTAGCAGTAAAATAACAGAAGAGTAGCAGTTCAATTATATCACAATCACAAGATAACAATATGCATACACAATGTCACAATTCACACACATAAGTATGATCCACACAAAATAGAAAAGAATGCAAAACACTCAGTAAAATAAAGCCAAACACCCACTCACCTCAAAACCCAAATCACAAAGTGTGATAGGATTCCTGCAATCGACTTCGTATCCTTGCCCGATTGTTTTAGGTTCCTGAACCAAAGTGTATCATTTTTGTTAAACATTTATACACCTAATATGACTATATATTGGTTCACTACTGAACCCAAAATGACTCTCAACAGTTCATGTCAAAACCCAATGGAAACCTTGGGAAAACATCCCCAAGCTTCCCCTACCTATAAGGTAAGAATTGAACTAAATATTAAAGCCATCATTTAGGGCCATACTATCCCTCTTTCATATGTATAACAGGTCTTTAATAGGTTCAGTAGGTTATAGGTCACCACAGTAGCCTTACTGGCTTCTGGGAGCCCAACTGGTTGGAGACAGTAAGGACGATCGGCTGGCCAGTTGTCTCCCACCAGTTCCCTTAAATTCTGCAGAATTCGATTCTGCCCAGTTTTTCCCTACAATACAAGTTGCTTTGAAGCTGAATTGGGTTGTATTCTCTCAAATTGACCACTGAATTGGCTTAAATACAATCATTAGCAACCGTGTATATAAGATTTTAGCCCAATTTCAGTTTTACAACAGAATTCTTACAATGAATAATTAAAAACCTATTGAAATTCTTAGTTCCAGCAATTATCAAATTTCTGTCCTAATGTATGGAATCAAATTCCACTTAATTGACCTTACTTTCATCCCAATTTTATCACTTACCAATGAATTATAAAAATCATAAATTCCAGGGTTTATAGGTAAAGGTTTCATGCAAATTATGTGCTAGAACCCTTCCCGAAATTGGGGTTTCTTCTACTGCATACCAATTTTTCATATAGGGATTCAATTCCAGCCCTTAATTACTAGAAATTCCCAACCTTAGCATGCTACTAAGACCACATCATCTGATTATACAAAGCTTAGAGGCAGACATTTACCTTAGATGTAGGCAGCCCCAAAAATGGCAAGCAAATAGGGTGAAACAGCCGCCCTAAATTCTTATAGTCGCAGCCGTTTGGCCGAATCATTTAATTCCCAAAATTGATTCCTGAAACTAATTCTAAAGTATAAAATTATTTAAATTAAATTCCCATTGAGAGACCCACCATACACTGACCTCTTATGTGCAAATTAATCAGTACTAGAACCCCTACATACTTGGTAAGTACGAGGCTTAGGGATATAGGCATGTGGGTCCCACATAGAAAAATAGATTTTCCTCTATTCTGTTACCCGAATCGGCTGGCCGATTGGCAACTGGGTATCCCACCAGTTTGCCTTTTTCTTACTCATTTGTTGTTCTAACCTTTGGGTTCTTATATCTACCCAACATAGGACTAGTCTCACCCATTTCTTGACCAGTTAATACCCTTAACTTTGTCATTGGATATGTATATTGCTATACATATGGCTCCATAGTAGAGCAACCTACTTCCTTATGTCAGTTGGGCTAAAAGATTGAGGTCAGCTGCTTCCAGTTTAGGTTGTTATAGTCTAGGTCACATAGCCTATACTTTATTGAAGGTGGGGTGTGACATCTACAGTCACTAAAAATTTATTTTGGGTGACAGTTTATGTTTTCTACCACCGAGGAAAATAGAATATGAGTGACGGTTATGATGTTGCCATCGTGGAGAATGGTTATTTGGGTTGGTGGTTTTCGCATTCCAGCTATTATTTTCCCATTCCCGCACAAGAACCCCATTATCCTTAATTCTCTCTCTCTCTCTCTCACTCTCTCAAATGGAACCCTAACCTTTACTTTTATCTTTGGTTTTCTCGTAGAAACCTTATTTCCCTTGTGCACAAACCATATCTCATCTCTCCTCTATCTGCCCTCCTAACCCATCTATCATCTCTTTTGTGCCCTATTCCTCTTGATTTTTTCCATCGCCTCACATAAACCCGACGGTAACGTTTGGGCTGCTGCTGGTGAGAAATCAGTCTCTAATGAGGGTGTTCTTATTCCATCCATAGAGCAACAATATGGTCTGAAAACCCTTCGGTAAGACTTTATTTATGCCCTGATTTTCAAATAATTTGTGTCCTACAACCAATAATGCAAATGAGGCTCTTTGTTAAAGAATGTATAGGATTTTAGGAAGGTGCATGTAGGATCTTTGTTTTTTTTTTTTGGTATAAGGGCTGGAAACTGTTCTTAAGATGAATGACATCAATTGCACAGTTTTTTTTTTCTCTCTTTTTGACTAAAAAATTGTACTGTGTTTGAAATCTTGAATAAGGAGAAGTGGAAAATGCTAGGTGTGTAGCTATTGATATAGCTTCAAATCCTATTGAGAAATTGTCATGAACCGTTAAGACTCCACTCCCCTAAAGGAAAATATTTTGATAAATACATTATTCATATGGCCAGAGACATGCTTCCTCATGTTTGCTAATAACTAACAAGGTGGTGGAGAAATTTTTAAAGGATTATTGTTGAGAGAACTTTCATTCGAAATGATTGCACAGACACGATTGACCATCATATTTACTATATTTTGAGGTTTTAAATAGCATAAATGACAAGTACAACAGTCGCGCATTGTTACTATTATTGTTACTTGGGATTGCAGATTTTGTTAAAGTGGTTTGTTATATTCTGTTTTCTATTGCTAAATCTAGTGCTCTTATATTATATCTATTGTGGCAAGAAAATGTCCTAGGCATATGTAGAATCTAAGCAGAGAGGAAAACACAAGAGAGTGAGCACCAGGCTGATCTGGCGAGGGACTCTCCAATGGCTAAGTCAGAATCTCTATAAACAAATAATTACGATAAGAATGGAAAAAATTCCCTCCCTTGGAAAAGGGTTTACCTGGGTATTTATAGTTTAAGATGGCAGCCATCGAGTGGGAGTCCCACTTCAGTAGCTTCCTAATGTTGGTAGGAGTCCAAAAATAGCAAGAGTTGTAATAGGAAAGTGAATGTGGGAGGCATTCTAGTTATGGGATCTTTGCGTATCGACCGAATCCTAGAGGATAGGGCAAGATACCCTTCTTTATAGGGAAGATCTGATTCCCCTTTGAGAATCCTTTTCGGAGTAGGGCACATCGGTTCCTTGCCGGTGAGTCACTTGTTAGGTCAAAAGGGCCAACTAACACGTATCTAGGTATGGGATTCCATAGGACTTGCACTGAGTGACCTAGGGTCCATGGTCAGGTGGTCGAGTGGCCTGGATTCTAGGGCCCAATTTCTAAGCAACTTAGACGGGGTAGCCTAGTCTACCAAACTACTTATACCTATAATTGAACAATGGTTGCGTGTCACTTGTTGCTTGGCTAGTGGAGTCTTAAGCCTACCGCTCGGTAATGGCCTTAGTGTCATTGGGCCTATTGAGTTGTGTAGGTTACCACATGATGGAACAATTACGCCACTTTCCTTATGTTGGCATTCAACCAGTCACTCAATAATCGAGGTTCTTCTGACAAAGTTGGTCGATCAGGCTGCTATTGGCCTGCTTGTCCACTTTGGGCCAAATAGGTGGCTTGATCGGATCTAAATAGTTCATTATGCCTCATATTACGACCTCTCACACTCGGGCTTACCACCCTCTTGGTTCTTGTGGTATGGTCTTAAGGGTAGCACATTTTTTCCATAACAGAGATTTCTCCCCACTCCTACTGAGCTACTTGTGGTACAGTTGGTATATTTGAGTCATCTTGCAGCCAGAGACGTGATTTCTTTTTATTGCAACCGAGCGCCATGTCTTTCTAGGAAGGGTAACTGCCTCAAGGGTTTGACCTTTTGTCCTTTGAATCCCTCTCTCTTCTATCCATTAATGTGCCATAACCTTTCCAGGAGACAGGCTGAGGTGGCAACAACTTTTCGTGGTTTAAAAGATGCCCCTTTTGATGGTTGATGAATAGGGAGGCACCACATCAGCTTTCTTGCCTCTAGCTTGACTCCAAGGGGGTTGAATTGGTCTGCTGGGTTGGACTGCTTCATACCCTTTCCCATAAGATATGTCCTATGACCTGTCCATAATTTAATGCCCCCCACACGTGCTTTGGGGGAAAAATGTCATATTAAGCTCCTCTTTACTATTCATCTTCTTCATTTCCATCTTCTCCCTCATGCTCGAGAGTTCTGTTCCCTTAGTGCCTTTTTTCTCATCGTTGGTGTGTAGTGGCCATACCCTATTTTCTTTTAGGACTGTCACCGCCGCCACCATGCTCTCTCATTTGCTAGGCTTCATTCCTTCACTAGTAAGCTCCTTGACTTCTTTTTTCTTCATTCTCTTATATTTTTTGTCCTTTTTTGCCATTACTAGCTTCTTCCCAAGACCTAGATGCAGAGATTGCGGTGAAATTTGCCGCCAATAGGACCACATTTGCACCCACTGTCCCTACTTCATTGGGCACTGCTCAGAGGGTGCCTCTGACTCCTCCGTCACACTGGTTCCACTTACTATACTTCCCTCAGGGACTGCTCCTAGTCTGATCTTCCTTGGCATATAGAGGGGCATCAGGCTGAACACCCAAAAATTTCATAGTCACCTGAAGGAGGCGGACTTGGTTAGTTTTAGGTCTCAATTTCACATCCCCGACTCAATCACCTTTCGGGCGCCTACCCTTAATGATTTTTCATGTACGCCAGTAAGCAATGAAGTCTACTTATTTGAGGAGGCCGTTGAGGTGGCCTCCGCTTTCCAGTGACCAAGGTGTTCCAGTACTTTGGCATCTGTCCCTCCCAGCTTTGGTCGAATAGTTGGCGGAGCTTGATAGGGTTCTATGCCCTCATCAATGGGATAAACTGTGCGATGTCCTTCATTCTCTTCTTAGACTACTTTCAATTGAACTTACAGGGTAGTCGTCGTGTTAGTACGCACTGAGCCAGTACAGTAATAGAAAGGTTGTGGAGGGGAACCCTTCCTCTGTCAAGGAATGGAAGAGCATGTGCTTCTTTGGTTAGGAGTAGAAGGTCTATCAATAGGCAATGTCTGGACTGAATTGAATATCACTGCAGTGAATGTCTGTCTGACCTTGATAGATGCTGATGAACGGACCTACCAGGCGCTGATGAATTTGGGTCGTGTCATCGATACCTCCTAGCTAGGAGATGAGGACTTTCTCTCTCGACATGGGTTGTTCGCAAGTGACCCTTCAAGAGTATTCTTATACCATTGTGTTGTTGTTTGTTTGTTCAATTTTTTATTTTATTTTTTATTTTTAATGACTTGTACTATAGTGTCGCTCAACTATCACACAATCCAAGCGGCTTTTTCCTCCCATGAGGCCCTGAACTGAATTCAAGTGGAGGTCCAGAGGAAAGAGAGATCGAATGTCAAGCCCCGTTCACATAAAACTAGACTGGTGACCAGGTTCCCTCCGGGTAACCGAAAACCACCAGAATTATCTGATACAGTAACCACAACACAGCAAGCCACATCTAACAAAGATTACAAAAATGTAATTCAGCGGAAGTCTTGACATATATAAATACTTGTAAATCCCCACTTACTCTTGATACCCAAATTGTTATACATAGTATAATTATATGTGGGCCCGTAGGCTTGATATTTACACAAGAAATAACACTTTAATTATCGAGAGCACAAAAAGGAGAAATATACTAAAAGAATAAAAAAAATTACTGTATTTGGAATTAGTTACTATTGCCCTGCAATACAAATCTCACACGGACATTCAGCTCCATGACCAAATCCCTCTGGGACCCACTAATCTCCCACTGGAGATTCGTCAGTGGACCCCGACACTTGTTCCTCTATCGGGAAACCTATAAAATCATCTAAAAAAGTGTGTACACGAGGGGTGAGTTCACTAACTCAGTAAATAAAAAAAAAAGACTCACACAAGCAATTGCAATTCAAATGATACTGTATGCATCAGATTTATTTTAGTCCTATCCACCTAAGCAATATTACTAGGTCATAGGTTACGTGCTACTCACAACCACAGTGTGCGTATCCTCGGGTTCGAGACGTGTTTTCCATCCCACAATGCGCCCATAGAGTTATCGGAGAAGGCCAGCTGTGAGTACTCAAAAAAGTAAAACGTGGCCGAACCACAATAGAAAAGTAAATCGTGGCCGAACCACAACAGAAAAGTAAATCGGGGCCGAACCATAGCAGAAAATAAATGTAGTATGATTGGCCCTCTACCGACGCTTCCCCCCAAGTATTTGTGAATGAAACGATTCAACATACAATTCATATGTGCATCCAACAATAGTCAAGCATATGCATGAGAATGGCATTCATAATGTCAAAATAATATATGTGCAATGAAAATGATGTCATACACATTCCTAAAATAAAATCAACATCCTTTCCTCACTTATCTATCTTTGTACAAGAATATGCGCACATGGTATGGGTAAGATCCGACATGCGAAGATGAATGTCTCGAATACTAACACAGATATGAAACTTAGAATATGTCCATTTTGGAACCATAAAACGATGAAAGGTATGGTCTCAACGCGTTTAATAATGCGAAGGAGGTTGTTGATGAGTTTGAGTTCATGTGGAGCTCATTTGGCTATAGGTGGGTCATACAAGTGGGCAGGATGACCCACCTATGCAAACTGCCTAGGCAGACAACACTCAAACACACATCGGTGGGTGATATCGGTAGGTCTGAGTACTCACCGATCCTACCCACCGATGGGACCCCGGGGCAAACCTAAAATCAATGGGTGCTATCAATGGGTCCCATGACCCACCAGTAGGACCCCAAAGCCCAGGCAAGATTGATAGATCATACGGGTGGGTCTAGGTACCTATCGATCTTACCCGCCTGTAGGCACCCGAAGCCCAGGAAAGACTGGGGGATCACACTTGTGGGTCTGGTTACCCGCCAGTGCTGCCCACCAACCAATGTTTTGCAGGTTCTGCTATACTTCTTCTCTTCTTCATTTCACCTCTTGGGAATCCAAGGGGGTTGTTCCAACCTCATCTCTCACACATTTTAGGCTCCATCCACCTGATTATACCATAGATCTAAGTTCAATCAAGGTTTTTGGGAACAAAATCATACCTTGGCTCAAGAAACCCCCAAAACTTAGGATCCTCTTTCACAACTCAAAATGTCACCAAAATACTTTCAAATCTTGGTTTCCTTCCTTAAACCTTCAAAGAAATCACATAAGGGTTCTATTAACCCTTTGATTTGATCACACACAAGAGGGTTTCATCATATTCCAAGGGTTTATGGCGTTACTTATCTCAATACGCAAATCTCAAGGCACCTATTATTATTCTGGCGACAAAAAGGAAAGATACGGCCTCGAAAATCAAGGGGGAACACTTCTTCCCTCTTCCTTCTCTTCTCCTTCCTCTTTTCTCCCTCTTCTTTACTTCTCTCCACCAACCTCTTGCTGAAATCATAAATGGGAGAGAGAGAGAAGTAAATGTTATTTATACCTTGGGTTATAAATATCTACTAAGACTTGTTTGGTTTTGTCTTTCTATAGACCAAAACGCATTAAATCGTGATACCGGGCGAAATAACCAGCGTTATTGGGCACACATAACTTCATTACAATGGGGAACCCGAAATACTCGTCTCACACAAGTTGGGCATGTTAGGATCCACGTTTCCCTACAAGTGGGTCACACTTGGGGGGCTTCGCACCCACCAGTTGGCCAAAACAAGGCCAATCTTGCTATATTTTGGTGGGAAATGGGTTCCCGCCACCTATCGTGGATAAAGTTCTTATCATCTAATAAGATATCATACCTTTCCTATTCATACATGGTTTTATGATACGTGTAAGGGCATGACTTAGGCATGCAAATCATGTCGGGTATCAGCTCAATCTTGTTTGACCACCCTGCATTTGATGTCACCCTTACTATCATACACCATAGGTCACCTGCATCAACCCTTTCCGATTCGAATACCCTATATGACCAAACATAACCAATCGGTCAATCAACCCGTTTAGGGAGCAGGGCTCTACATTTACCCCCCTCTTTAAAAACTTCATCCTCAAAATTGAAGTTACCTGGTAATTCAAATAGATGAGGGTATTTAGCCTGGATTTCATCTTCTTTCTCCCAGGATGCCTACTCAAGTGAGTGGTTGGCCCATCGCACCTTCATAAAAGCAATGGATAGGTTACAAAGGGTCTTTATCTTTCGATCCAGGATTTCAGCAGGCTATTCATTACAAGTCATATCAGCCTCCAAGTACTCTAGTTTCACAACTAGCACATCTGATGGATTATGGACATACCACTTCAACATTGAAACATGGACTACGTTATGAACGTTGCTGAATGAAAGCGGAAGGGCCAATATATATGCTACTAAGCCAACCCGTTTCAAGATCTGAAATGGGCCAACATATCTTGGAATCAACTTGCCCTTCCTGTGGAACCTGTGTAAACCCTTGGTATGAGAGATTTTAAGAAATACCTTCTCCCCCATTTGTAATTCAATGTCTTTTCTACGGTTGTCTGCATAGCTCTTTTGACTTGATTGGGCTACCGTAATCTTCTCCCGTATGACATCAGCCTTATCACATAACATCTGTATCATTTCTGGCCCAAGCATGTGGCGTTCTCCCACATCATCCCAATATAAGGGAGTCCTGTACCTTCTGCCATATAGTGCCTTATATGGAGCTACTCCAATGGTGACTTGATAACTATTATTATCAGCAAACTCCATAAAAAGGTATGTTTTCTCTTCAACTGTCACTTCTTTTCATTGCACAGGTCCTGAGTATATCTTCTAGTATTTGTATGGTCCGTTTGGATTGCCCATCAGTCTGTGGATGGAAAGCAATACTTAGGTTCACTTGTGTTCCCATGGCATGCTAGAGGCTCTTCCAGAATTTAGATGTGAACCTTGGGTGATACAATACTCACTGGCACCCCATTCAAGCGAACTACATTTTCCATGTAAAGTTGTGTTAGCTTGTCCATAGAGTAGTTAGTCTTGATGGGAATGAAATGTTCATTCTTAGTAAGCCTGTCAACTATCACCCAGATTGCATACATCCCCATAGGTGTACGGGGTAGCCCAATGATGAAATCCATGGTAATCATGTCCCACTTCCACTCCTATACTGGGAGTGTTTGAAGAGTGCCATAAGGTCAATGCCGCTCTGCCTTGACCTTCTGACATGTGAGACACTACGTCATGTATAGGGCCACAATAATCTTCATCCCTGGCCACCAGTAACTTTGCTTAAGATCCTTGTACATTTTGGTGCTTCCAGGGTGAAGCGTATATTCTGAGCTGTGTGCTTCCTTTATTATCTTGTTCTGAATCCCTAAGTCATTGGGCACTCACAATCTACCCCAAAACAACAATGCTCCATCACTGGCGATTGTGAAATCAAGATCATCCACCATTTTCTCTTGGATATTAATTTTGATCTTATGCATCTCAGGATCCAAGGGTTGTTTCATAATTACCTAATGCCTGATAGATGGTTGTACTTGTAGGGCTGCCAAAGATGAAGTCAACTGCTTAATACTTTCTGGTTGCTAATCAAGCTCCAAGGTCGCACCCTCATTTAAATGACTTTATCTATCAACATGGCCTCTTATTTAAGTTGTGGGCTGGTGGCCAAATAAGCAAGCGACACGGTTTGGGCTTTCCGACTTAATGCATCTGCCACCACATTTGCCTTACCCAGATGGTACTAGATGTCACAGTCATAATCCTTCATAAGTTTCAGCCATCTCCTCTGTCTCATGTTCAAATCTCTTTGGGTGAAGAAGTACTTGAGACTTTTGTGATTTCTAGATATCTTGCACTTCTCCCCATACAACTAATGGCGCCAGATCTTCAAGGCAAAGGTAACTACCACCAGCTCCAAATCATAAGTGGGATAGTTCTTCTCATACTCCTTCAATTGCCTAGATGCATACGCTACTACCTTACTATGTTGAATGAGAGCGCAACCTAACCCAATTTTGGAAGCATCAGTGTAGACAGTCATACCACCTGTGCCTTCTAGGATTGTCAGTACTGGGGCTGACACCAATTAGCTCTTCAACTCTTGGAAACTATTTTTGCACTCCATAGACCATTCAAACTTCATGTCCTTTTTGGTCAAACTGGTCATTGGAGTGGCGATTCGAGAGAAATTCTCGATGAAGGGCCAGTAGTAGCCTGCTAATCCCAAGAAACTTCTAATCTCTATAACATTCTTGGGTGCTTCCCACTCCACTATTGCCTTTACTTTCCTTGGGTCAATTTTGATTCCATTCTCAGACACTATGTGCCCTAGGAATCCAATTTGCTTTAACCAAAACTCACACTTGTTGAATTTTTCATATAGTTGTTGCTCTCTCAACCTTTGGAGTACTATTCTCAAGCGTAGTGCATGCTCCTCTTCAGTCTTCGAGTAGAACAAAATGTCATCGATAAAAATGATGGTCCACTTATCAAGGAGGACATCATGAAATACACGGTTCATTAGATCCATAAAAGATACCAGTGCATTAGTTAACCCGAAAGACAACACTAGAAATTTATAGTGGCCATACCGGGTCTTAAAGGCTGTCTTGGGTATGTTGTTGTTCTTTATCTCGAGCTGATAGTAACCAGATTTGAGATCAATCTCTGAGAATACTTTAGCACCTTGTAGTTGATCAAAGAGGTCATCTGTATGTGATAATGGATACCGGTTTTTGATGGTCAATTTGTTCAATTCCCAGTAATCGATGCACATATGCATGCTCCCATCCTTCTTCTTGACAAACAGAACTGGAGCACCCCAAGGAGAAACACTAGGGTGTATAAATCCCTTCTCCAACAAATCCTGTAACTGAGTCCACAACTCCTTTAGCTCAGGTGGTGACATTCTGTATGGAGTTTAGACACTGGGGCTACTCCAGGAATTAAATCAATAGCAAACTCTAACTCTCTGTCAGGCGGTAGCTAGGTTAGATCATCTGGGAAGACATCAGAAAACTCCCTAACTACTTTCAACTCCTCTAACGGCGTGACCTTTGCTTCCACATCTTGTACTGAAGCTAGGTAGCCCTGACATTTGTCTTTTAGTAATTTTACCGCCTGTAAAGCAGAGATGAGAACCTCTTTAGGTCGTTTTGTCTTATTTGTTTGATACACCAGCTCTTCACCTTCATCACTCACCACTTTAATTTGTTTCTCGGCACACATCACATTCGCTCGGTGAGTAGATAACCAATCCATCCCCAATATGACATCAAAATTCTGCATGTTGAATTTGATAAGTTGGGCATCCAACTTCTTTCCACCAATTTTGATCAGACATGGTCCATACACTTCATTTAATTGTGCTACCTTGCCTGTAGGTGTACTAACAATCAATTTACCTCTAGAGCCCTGGGTGTCATGTCAATCTTTCTAGTAAATCTTTTAGATATAAAAGAACGTGATGCTCTAGAGTCAAATAACACATAAGCTTGTATACCTGAGATAGAAAGGATACCTACTACAACATTGGGGCTTGCTTCAACCTCCTCAGATGAAAATTCATACATTCTTCCTTGAGGTGGGCCCTCTTGAGTCAACACGGGTCTATGAACAGGAGGTTGACTCTGTACAACAGCTGGGTTGTATGGGCAATTCTTACAAAATGCTCAACTGCATGACAAACATAGCATTTGTTTTGGGAGGCTCGCACTGGTACTGGTGCTCTCTGTATCTGACCCAGTGCAGTGGAAGGACGAGGTGGCCTTGGGGCCATAGGCACCGTGCTAGTGTTCGGGCGAAAAGAGGTGGTACCCGATCTACTTGCCGATCGGGGCATATAACTGGATGATCTGTATGGCTTCTGGTATGATGGACCATAGTTATATGGCCCTCGAAAACTCTTGCTCGGGTTTCCTAAGTATGCATAAGGGTTAGACCACTTTCAGAGTCCTGGTGTGGTGGAAGACTCTCCCTTTTGCTTGCCCTCCATAGTCTTGGCCTTTTGTACGATCTGGGCATAATCAGTCAAATCCATAGCCCCCAATATTGTACCAATAGACACTTTCAACCCTTTCAAAATCTTCTTTGCCTTTTCCTCCACTGTTTTCATGTGTGGAGGAGCAAAATAGAATAAGTCCTCAAATTGCTATTGATACTCAAGGATGGACTTGTTTCTTTGAGTCAAGGCCGAGTACTTTGCTTCCTTTCAATCTCTGAAGCTACTGGGTTAATAGTTTGACAAGAAAATTCCTTGAATTGTTCCCATGTTGGCTTTGGGTGGGTTGCCATTAAGATAGGCTTGGAAGCGTTCCACTATGAGTCGGCATCATTCTTCAACTATAACCCCGCACAGATGAGTTTTTGGGCTACTGTGCACTCTACCACCTCGAATATTTTCTCCATTTCTTGGATCCATCGATCTAGCTCTAAAGGATCACTCCCCACCTTGGTGAAGATAGGTGGCAAGTGTCTCTTAAAGGACCCCACCACCATTGTAGTAGTGGCTGCCGGTGGGTAATATGGTGGATAAGCTAGATGGTACGAATATGGCGGGTGCATTATATATGGAGTGTCAAAATGTGGAAACCGTGGAGTCGCCATAGGAGGTGTACCCTTGGTTGGTCTTGTGGTGGTACTGCAGGAGGTGTACTCCCCTGTGCATCTATAGGTGGTGCTCGAGGATATGTACCACCCAGTTTAACTCCGACACCCAACACAACAGGAGGATCCTGTGGAAAGGTTACCACATGGGGGTGCTGACCCATTAGCATAGGGTTCAATTGTTGTTGCACAGCATTTATAAAGGTCTGCTATTGCTGGAGTAATTGCTGCTGAAATGCTTGTTGCGACTGTTGAATGAGAGCCACAACATCATTTGGAGTGATAATAGGAGGACGATCCAGGATCATCTATAGGTGGGTTCTCAACTATTTCTTCCCGTATAGGTCCCACCCAAGGTCGAGGTCCCCGAGGATTAGGTGGTCGCCTGATAGGACGGGGATCACGAGGGGCTCCTCGTGCATGACTACCGAATCTAGTGCGTACCATGATGTTGTATCTGAATTGCATCAAAGTTAAGTATGATTAAGTGCTACTTTTATTACATGTAAGCACAAATTAAATGCACATCATACCCCTGATCACATACTCATATTGCATTCCATCATTGTAGTGTGCATTCACAGTATTAACCTCCACATAAAGATATAATCATCCCACGAGAGCATTCATGCAAAATTCATTGCACAATAGCTTACAATTCATGCAAAACTGGGGTCTACTAGTCTTGGGGAACAAATTTTTAAATTTTGGGACATTTTGGCCCAAAAACCCACACTGGCGGGTGGACCCGCCGATCGCACCCACAGTTCTGTTATGAGGGCAAGAAAGCCCTCATTTCAAACACTCTTTATTTCTTTCTTTTCCCTCTCTTCTCCAACTCATTCAAGGCAACAAAGAGAACATCAAGAAGCTCTTTCCAAGCATTCTACTCCCCTCCATTTGGATTAGAGCGTCCAAACTCAACCTCAAATCCACAAGTAAGTGTTTCTCTTCTTCACTCTCTCTTTTGAACAATGGTAGTTCGTTTACTCATGTTATACATCTTTTAAATTTCATTTTTCTTTTGATTCTTCCAAACTAGTGTGAACATGGCATGAGGGTAGGTCATTTTCCCATGATTCTCTTCTTCATTCATCACATTTACCATTTCCATGAGTTGCTTAACCCTATTTTTCCCAATTTTTTTTTAGTTGTTTTAGGGTTTTCTTGTTCTCTTCTTCTTTCTTTACACAATGTAGGACTCATATGAGTTTATCAACTCACATTTGATTGCATCATAGTGGTGAGAATGTCATATTGCTTATATGTTTCACTTATCCCTCTTTGGAATGAATTTTCACTATTCCTAGGTTAGGGTTCTTGAGGAAATTGGGGGTTTTTCCTTGTTTTGACCTCAATAGTGTTGAGATGTATATAATTGTATGAAATTGAACCTCTTTTACATACTATTTCCAAATTTTCTCAATGCTATGAACATTCATGGTTTATGCTTTTCTCCATAAAATTTTCCCCTTCTTCCATCTCTTGGAAATCTGTCAAATGTATTGGATTGATGCTAACTTGGCATTTGTATGAATCTATGACTTAAGTAAATGCTTTCACTAATGCATCAAAGAATCATGACTTCATGATGTTCACTTTTCAATACATTGCTTTTTCAACTTGTCATTCATATATGATCACGTCAGGACTATTGTTTGAGATTTAAAATGTAACCGCAAGCGTATGGATCAGTGTAGCTACGGGTCGAACTCAGAGAAAGCAGCCACTTTATTTTTTTTCCTTTTAATAATGCGAAAGTGAACCTATTAATGGTTGTGATCTAATTCTAACTACCATCCTAAACATATGTATCTAAAATAACGTCCTAACCATTCGTCATCTAAGAATTTAAAGACGCAAGCCATGCAATTAAAATTAAATAAATAAATAAGTGAAAATAAACAACCCACGTAATTAAAAAAAATAAAAGAAAAAAATGCTAAAATAAAAATAAAGTAAAAGAAAGGGGAGAAAGCTAGAGAGAGACTCACAAGTAGGTTTCTCTACTTAGCCCGAGGGATGCATCATAATATGAGCTTCCCTACTTGACCAGAGAGTCACTCTTATAAGGGTTACTCTACTTGGCTTCAGGGAAAGGGAGACAATTAAAATAAAAACAATAAATTGATGGTTCTATGGCTAGGAGGGGCAAAGCCAACACATACACTAGCCATGAACCTTGGGGGAAAGGGATAGCAATAATGTAACCACTGAAATTAAAATCCTAAATTAAGAAAGAAAGAGTAGTCAGAAGAGGGAATGAGAGGGGGGAGAGAAGACTATTGAAGGAGCCTGCTTACTTGAACTTCAACCCTTGAACTTGAAAGCTTGGGTGATTTGAGATACTACCAGTACTAAAACCAGATCTAGAATAAACCAAATCTGAAATTTCTAGTACTAGAGAAAACAAATTTTGAAACAAAAAAAAAACTGAACTTGAAAAAAAAGATGCTCCACGGCTTGTGATCTTGTCACCTAGATCTAAGCCTAGAACTATAACTTTAAAAATTACAACTCAATTGCATAAATCATAAACATAAAAGACTGAATAAGAATAAAAGAGTGCTTGCATTAATTGACATAAAAAACTATTACAAAAGTGATTAAAGCAAAAATAGAGAAGAACTAAAACTAAAGAGTGAGAGAGGGAGAGAGAGAAGAAAACTAAGCATAAACTAGAAAATAAACTAAGGGGAATAATAATTAGGAGGGGGGAGGAAGGGGCTTTTATAGGGCTTTTGTCTTGCCTCCTTCCTTCTTCAAGTCTTCTTTAAGAAAAGAAATAAAATAAAATAAAATAAAATCTTGGTAAAAATCCTTCTTCTCTGAGATATTGTGTGAGGAAAGAGAGAATCTGTTTTCAAAATTAACAAATTCTATTCCTTCCTTGCAATATTAACCAATATCTTGCAATCTTGATTAAATCAGAAAGGAATTTCTGCATAGCATCTTCAAGATCTTGTGAGGTGGCAAGGAGAGAGAATAATCATCAGGATTTTGTAAGAGAGAGGATGTGGTACCAATGAGTGGGTCCCATTTTTGGACTGGTTCTTGATTCACTTTAAGCACTTTCTCTTGTAAACATGGAAACTAAAAAAAAATAAGAAAAATAAAAGTAGTACTATACAAAGTGGGGCAAAATGTACACTTATATCCCTAAGATTTCACACATTATTGTGCTCATCAAATTCCCCCATACTTGACTTTTGCTCGTCCTCGAGCAAGATAAATAAATAAAGAAATGAAAGAAAAATATTAACTCACTTTCGTAGGAATCACGGTTGCACTTAGCATGTGCAACTAGCCTTTAAACCCCTAACTTACCCTAGTGGACGAGTTGTGTCTCGTGGGTGTTTGCAGTGAATATACACCCAAAATTTAGAATAAATAAATCCCAACCTTGGCTAAAGGTAAGGTTCATACCAATCCAGAGCAAAGATAATTTTTCTTACAAGGGACCCCCACACTTGAACTTTTATTACCCTTGATCAATTCTAGGCACTAGCATATTTCTTAATTTGGAATTAACCTCGTCTCTTCCAAAACATTCTTATCTTAAGGCAAAACCACTTGTGAAGAAATAGGGAACCAATGACTAAGGCGTTGGAGTGTTTTTGACCAAAACATATTCCTAAGCATTAATGACATTTGCACATTTTTTTCTCCTTTTTTTTTTCTCTTAAACTCTATTCTACTCCACTACTTTTGGCCTGAATGACATGGTGGAGCAAACACCAGACACCCAAGTTACTATGTAGCTTCGCTTTTTGCATATGCCCACAAAGACAGTGATGCTAGAGTTCCTTCAGAAGTTTCCTCCCAAGGAATTTTGATCAAGACACCACGCTTCCTGAGGCGCAATGCCCTGTCTAGTTCCAAGGGAATCAACTCTTATTCTTCTTTATACCACATTTCACATTTCATTTAAAATTGTGCATTTGTCAACCCATGCCAAATTAAAAAGAAGGTCTCAACTCCAAATCAAAAGTACAAGGAACCCATAGACTTACATATGGTCCATCACCATAAAACAGGGGTCTCTTATTTTTCAAAAGAAAGTCCCATCTCAAGACACATGCTTGTTTCTTTCTTCTCAACAGGGTTTTTTATAAGTTCAAAATGGGTACCTTAATCAAAACTTTTATTTTCATACATCAAGCATCCGAATGGTCTGATCATTAGCCAAAAGCCAAAGTAGGACTTCATCCTTAGCAAGCTCAAAAATAAAAAGAAAAACAAACAAAATAAAGTGAAATAAAACAAAAACTGGTTTCCCTCCCCCACACTTAAGTCATGCAATGTCCTCAATGCATAAAAAGAATTAAAAACGAAGACAATGCAAGGGGGTCATACCTGATTAAAAGTTAGTCATCAGTGTAAAGAGGTTCATGGAGATCCATGACCTCTTCACTACCAGTATTAGGAAACTCGAGGAATGGCTTCAAACGCTGACCATTGACCTTCGAAATTACCCCTGTTCCTGGATTCAAAATCTCCACAGCCCCATGGGGATATACATTATGGACAATAAATGGGCCATCCCATTGGGATTTAAGCTTACCAGGAAAAAGATGCAATCAAGAGTTGTATAATAAGACCTTATCACCAATTGTAAAAGATTTATGCAGAATGTGTTTATCATGGAAAGCTTTGGTCTTTTCCTTGTAAATCCTAGAACTTTCATAGGCTTCATTCCTAAGTTCCTCCAACTTAAATAGTTGGAGCCTACGATGAATTCCCGCATCAGGCAAATCAAAGTTGAGCTTCTTGATGGCCCAAAAGGCCTTATGCTCCAACTCAACTGGTAAGTGACAAGCTTTCCCATACACCAAACGGTAGGGAGACTGACCAAGATCGGTCTTGAATGCAGTCCGATGGGCCCACAAGGCATCAATGAGCCTAAGGGACCAATCCTTACGGTTGGGATTAACAGTTTTCTCCAAGATTTGTTTGATCTGTCTATTAGACACCTCCACTTGGCCACTAGTTTGGGGGTGATAAGGGGTAGATAACTTATGAGTGATCCCATACTTTTTCATTAGGGCCTCAAAAGGCTGATTACAAAAATGAGTACCCCTATCACTAATTATTGCACGTGGTGCACCAAAGCGGGAAAAAATATTCTCTTTGAGAAACTGGACCACCACTTTGTGGTCATTAGATTTACAAGGTATGGCCTCTATCCATTTAGAAACATAATCAACGGCCAAAAGTATGTACAAATTCCCAAAAGAATTAGGGAATGGTCCCATAAAATCGATGCCCCAAACATCAAAGATCTCAACTACCAAAATAGGGTTGAGGGGCATCATGTTCCTCTTATTGATATAGCCAAAAGACTGGCAGGTGAGACAAGCCTTGCAAAAATCAAAAGCACCTTTAAAAAGAGTGGGCCAATAAAATCCGCATTGGAGAACCTTTGCAGCAGTTTTCTTAGGTCCAAAGTGTCTACCACATGCATGATCATGATAAAAAGAGATAATAGAATGTTGCTCATGATCAGGAACACATCGTCGGATAATCTGATCCGGACATATCTTAAACAAATAAGGATCATCCCAGAAAAAGTGCTTAACTTGGGAATGAAATCTATACTTATCTTGGGTGGACCAGTGATCCGGAGTCATACCTGAGACTAAGAAGTTGACAATGTCAGCAAACTATGGTTCACTGGACACTGCAACATAATTGTTCATTTGGAAAGTTCTCGTTGACTGAGAATCGACAGTCAAGGAATTGGGAAGCCAGGATAAATGGTCTGCAATTAGGTTTTCAACTCCTTTTTTATCCCTAATTTCTAAATCAAACTCTTGCAAAAGTAAAACCTACCTAATGAGATGGGCTTTGGCATCCTTCTTCTGAACTAAGTATCTGAGAGCAGAATGATCAGTATACACCACCACATGTGAACCAACTAAGTAAGACCGAAACTTTTCTAATGCAAACACAACCGCTAAAAATTCTTTTTCAGTGGTTGTATAATTGAGTTGTGCATCATTTAAGGTCCTACTAGCATAATAAATGACAATGGGAAACTTATTAATCCTTTGACCCAAAATCGCTCCTATGGTAAAATCTGAAGCATCACACATCAGTTCAAAAGGTTCAGTCCAAACAGGTGGTTGAACAATGGGTGCATTGATCAACTCCTTCTTAAGTTGTTTGAAGGATTCTAGGCACTCTTTAAAAAACTCAAAAGTTTGATCTTTGGCAAATAATGAAGTGAGAGGTCGGGCTAACTGGCTAAAGTTCTTAATAAACCTTCTGTAGAAGCCTGCATGCCCTAGAAAAGATCATACGTCCTTAACAGATTGAGGAGGTGGTAAATTATCAATTAAATCCAATTTGGCTCTATCTACCTTAATTCCCTCCTTGGATATTACATGGCCTAAAACAATACCAGATTTAACCATGAAATGGCATTCCTCCCAATTCAAAATCAAATTCTTAGATATGCACCTTTTCAAAACTAGAGAAAGATGATGAAGACATTCAGAATAGGAATTCTCATAAATTAAAAAGTCATCCATAAATACTTCTAAGAATTTTTTGACCATGTCAAAAAATATGCTCATCATGCATCGTTGGAATGTAGCAGGGGCATTACAAAGCCCAAAAGGTATACACCTGTAAGCAAATGTTCCATATGGGCATGTAAAAGTGGTCTTATGTTGATCCTCTAAAGCAATTGGAATCTGGTTATCGCCGGAATATCCATCAAGAAAACAATAGTATTTATGTTCAGCTAATCTCTCTAACATCTGGTCAATGAATGGCAATGGAAAGTGGTCCTTCCAGGTTGCCACATTAAGTTTCCTGTAGTCTATGCACACTCTCCACCCAGATTGGACACGGGTTGGAATTAGTTCATTATTGGCATTGGGAACTACAGTCACACCAGACTTCTTAGGCACTACGTGAACTGGGCTTACCCATTGGCTGTCAGAAATAGGATAAATTATTCCATGATCCAAGCACTTTATGATCTCTTTCTTAATAGCTTCCATCATCATTGAGTTAGCTCTTCTTTGGGGTTCCGTGGATGGTTTGGAATCCTCCATAAGATGTATATGATGTTGCACAATAGAAGGGCTTATACCCTTGATATTAGCCATGGTCCAACCTAGGGCTTCCTTATTATCTTTTAACACTTTAAGTAACTCCTTTTCCTGGCTAGAAGTCAAATTTAAAGAAATTATTACAGGAAGAGTCTGGTCAGGCCTTAGGAAAGCATACCTCAAATAAGATGGTAGCTCCTTAAGATCTAGCTTAGGGGGCTCAACTATGGAAGGTTTGGGAATGGAATTGGAAAGGGGTCCTAAGGGCTCCACATGTGTGTGAAGACTCAAGACTTCAGAAAAGAAATTTTCACAATCATCATCCAACTCATCCATACACTCTTGGAATTCTGAATCAAAATTAATATCAAAGTTGGTAATTAAATCATCAGAAAAATCCAAAAAATCCTCAATCATATTAATCTCTTCTTCCATATGTGGTTGCTTGCCTATCATAAATATGTTAAACTCAACGATTTGGTTACCGAAAGATAATCTTAGGAAACCATTCCGGCAGTTGATTAATGCATTACTAGTAGCCAAGAATGGTCTTCCTAGGATTATTGGGATCTCATCCTTGGTTGAGAATGGCTTGGTATCTAACACAATGAAATCAATAGGGAAAATAAATTCCCCCACCTTTAGTAAGATATCTTCAACCATCCCTTTAGGAATTTTAACAGACCTATCTGCCAACTGAAGAGTAGTTCCAGTGGCTTTTAATTCTCCCAATCTAAGTTGCTTATACACATGGTAAGGTAAAAGATTCACACTTGCGCCAAGGTCAAGTAAGGCATGCTCAATGTAGGTGTTGCCTATGACACAAGATATGGTAGGGCTTCCTGGATCCTTATACTTGGCTGCTATAGGGTGAGTAATTATGGAACTAATGTTACCTGCCAAGAAAGCCTTTTTGGGCAAACTAGTGATACGTTTGTGTGTACACAAATCTTTTAGTACATTTACATAGGCGGGGATCTGGGATATGGCATCCAAAAGGGGGATGTTCACTTCTACCTTTTTGAAGACTTCTAAAATTTTATCCATGGAAGCAGTCTTCCTTTTGTTTACCGAACGATTAGGAAATGGGACAAGATGAACATAAGGACTATTAGGGATTTGCCCCTGTTCAGAAGAATCATTTTTGGCTTCCTCAACCAAATCATCTTTAGTTTCAAAAAAATCTTTAGGTTCATCGGATGAACCTGAAACAAGAGGCACACTTGTGTCCTCAACTGAAGGAGAGTTAACATGAGTAATAGATGAGGAAGATTTAGGAACGCTCTGTTGGTACTCTCTACCACTCCTAAGGGCATAAACAACATTACATTGGTTAGAGGGCCCTTGTTGGGTCTGACCTTGTACTATATTCAGTGGTGCATTAGTTGATGTTTGTGAACTAGCAGGCTGATGATGCCTAGGGTTAGGCTCTAGTTGACTGGGTAAAGTTCCTTTCTCCCTCTCACGCATAATTGAGACAACTTGAGTGAGTTCTCTCGTAAGATTTTGATGGCTTGTCATGAGGAGAGCCATATATTTTTTCAAGTCATTTATTCTACTTGCCTCTCCAGTGTTGGTAAACCCAGGGGGTTGCTGATAAGATGATAGGAGAGGGGCCCTAGGAAAACTAGCCTGAGGTCCTACATTTGACCTAGGAAAAGCATTTTGAGAAAAAGATTGTTGTGCAAAGGGAGGCCTTTGGAGTCCAGGTTGACCTTGATTATGGAAATTGGAAGGCCTTGCTTGGTTGCCCTGATTCCAAGAGAAATTTGGGTGATTTCTCCATCCTGGATTGTAGGTATTACTATATGGATTATTCTGGTATAAGGCATTAACACTATCATTAGAAGTGCGCTCAGAGGTGTTGAGGCAATCTTCTAGGAGATGTCCAGGGGACTGGCACCATGCACAAATCTTAACCAAATTGACTAATGATGGCTCTCTAGGAACAATAGCCTCAATTCTCTTGATTAGGCTATCCAAATGGGATTCCTTGGCTACTATCTCATCCACAAAATATCCTTTTCCTCCTATAGTTCTTTCACTCTCTTGGGTTGATTCCCACTCAAGGGTTTTGTCAGCTAAGTCAAGTAAGAATTCCCATGCCTTTCCTTCATCTGTAAAGGATGTGAATCCCTCAGGGCACATAGACTCTATCATTTGTTTAGTTGGGTAATCCATACCCTCATAAATTATTTGACATAAATGCCACAAGTCTAGGCCATGGTGAGGGCATTCTTGGAGTAGATCCTTGAATCTCTCCATAATATTGGAAAATGACTCACTAGACTTTTGCCTAAACTGAAGGATATCACTTCTAAGCTTATTGGTCTTGTGAGTTGGGAAAAACTTCTTAAGGAAGACAATTGTGAACTGTTCCCATGAGGTTATGGAATTTGTGGGTAACCTATAAAACCACTTCTTAGCTAGGTCTTTCAATGCAAAAGTGGTAAACCTAAGCTTAACAGCATCATTAGAAAACTGTTGGATCTTAATTAGAACACATACCTCTTCAAATTCCCTTAGAAATAGGTATGCATCCTCAGAGATCAACCCATGGAAGTGGGGCAACATAGTGATGTATTGAGATTTGAGTTCAAAATTATTGCCTTGGCCTTGTGGTAGAACTATGCAGGAAGGTTGGGCTGTTTTAGCAGGGTAGAACCTATCTTTCAGAGATTTAGGTGAAGGATTTTGCTGTTGGTCTCCCATATTGAAGGGTTTTAAAGAGAGCAAACGTATAGGGTCACTACTTGTTGGATCTCTTCTTTCTAACCGATTCTTAATATTACGTACCCACCTAACACTCATGCAACAGAAAACTACCCACAACTAGAGTAAGACAAGCACAAAAGAATGGATAGCAAAAATTTTTTTAATGATTTTTTTGATTTTTTTTATCTTTTTGAGAGCTTACCGGCAGGGATCTGGGGTTGCTCAGGTCAATTCCTGAGGTACTGCTACAGGGCGAAACCTATCTTTATCATACTGTAAGGCATGGCGACCTCCACTGATACAACTATTATTGCAAGTTGTTCTTCTCAGGAATTCAATAAAAAGAAAAACAAAAACAAAAAAAGCAAACAAAGCACTCCGATTTACTAAAAGAAAGCGAAAAATAACATGGAACTGTCTCCCCGGCAATGGCACCAAAAACTTGTTTGAGATTTAAAATGTAACCGCAAGCATACGGATCAGTGTAGCTATGGGTTGAACTCAGAGAGAGCAGCCACTTTATTTTTTTTTCTTTTAATAATGCGAAAGTGAACCTATTAATGGTTGTGATCTAATTTTAACTACCGTCCTAAACATATGTATCTAAAATAACGTCCTAACCATTCGTCATCTAAGAATTTAAAGATGCAAACCACGCAATTAAAATGAAATAAATAAATAAGTGAAAATAAACAACCCACGTAATTAAAAAAAATAAAGGAAAAAATGCTGAAATAAAAATAAAGTAAAAGAAAGGGGAGAAAGCTAGAGAGAGACTCACAAGTAGGTTTCTCTACTTAGCCCAAGGGATGCATCATAATATGAGCTTCCCTACTTGACCAGAGAGTCACTCTTATAAGGGTTACTCTACTTGGCTTTAGGGAAAGGGAGACAATTAAAATAAAAACAATAAATTGATGGTTCTATGGTTAGGAGGGGTAAAGCCAACACATACACTAGCCATGAACCTTGGGGAAAAGGGATAGCAATAATGTAACGACTGAAATTAAAATCCTAAATTAAGAAAGAAAGGTAGTCAGAAGAGGGAATGAGAGGGGGGAGAGAAGACTATTGAAGGAGCCTACTTACTTGAACTTCAACCCTTGAACTTGAAAGCTTGGGTGATTTGAGATACTACCAGTACTAAAAACCAGATCTGGAATAAACCAAATCTGAAATTTCTAGTACTAGAGAAAACAAATCTTGAAACAAAAAAAACTGAACTTGAAAAAAAAGATGCTCCACGGCTTGTGATCTTGTCATCTAGATCTAAGCCTAGAACTATAACTTTAAAAATTACAACTCAATTGCATAAATCATAAACATAAAAGGCTGAATAAGAATAAAAGAGTGCTTGCATTAATTGACATAAAAAACTATTACAAAAGTGATTAAAGGAAAAATAGAGAAGAACTAAAACTAAAGAGAGAGAGGGAGAGAGAGAATAAAACTAAGCATAAACTAGAAAATAAACTAAGGGGAATAATAATTAGGAGGGGGGAGGAAGGGGCTTTTATAGGGCTTTTGTCTTGCCTCTTTCCTTCTACAAGTCTTCTTTAAGAAAAGAAAGAAAATAAAATAAAATAAAATAAAATCTTGGTAAAAATCCTCATTCTCTGAGATATTGTGTGAGGAAAGAGAGAATCCGTTTCCAAAATTAACAAATTCTATTCCTTCCTTGCAATATTAACCAATATCTTGCAATCTTGATTAAATCAGAAAGGAATCTCTGCATAGCATCTTCAAGATCTTGTGAGGTGGCAAGGAGAGAGAATAATCTTCAGGATTTTGTAGGAGAGAGGATGTGGTACCAATGAGTGGGTCCCACCTTTGGACTGGTTCTTGATTCACTTTAAGCACTTTCTCTTGTAAACTTGGAAACTAAAAAAAACAAGAAAAATAAAAGTAGTACTATCCAAAGTGGGGCAAAATGTACACTTATATCCCTAAGATTTCACACATTATTGTGCTCATCATGTTTATTTTATTTGAGTGCAACAATTTGATGTGCACTAAAAGTATTTATATAACTAGTTTTTTATATCATCCATCCCTACCCAGTCATTAATGTTCGAGTAGTTATCAAGTCTAAGAAACAGTGTTTTAAGACCTGGCAAAGGAGTAAAAAGGGAGAAGATAAAATGAGATACTTTACTGCCAGAAATGAAGCTAGAAAAATTGTGGGGAAAGTAAGGGCAAAAAACTATGGTGGCCTTTACAATAACCATGAACACTAAAGTTGGGAAAAAAGCTATATATAAGATAGCTAAAATGAGAGATATGAAGAGCATAGATTTTGAGCATGTTCGGTGTATCAAGGGTAAGGATGGTAGAGTGCTGGTAAGAATAAAGACATTATGAAGAGATGGAGTGATTACTTTTGCAAGCTATTAAATGGAGACATCTCGAGTGGAGTTAGCCAAGAAGGGTGCATTTTTCACCAAGACACCACATGCAATAAATATATACGAAAGATTGGCATACCAATTTCGTTTTATGCTAGGGAGATCTATTACATAAGTTATTTACCTTCTTAGGAGACTGATTGAAACCTTTAGAGCTACCAGGAAGGACCTCCATATGGTCTTTATTGACCTAGAAAAGCCTACGACAGAGTCCCTAGAGAGTTAATTTGGGTAAATATGTGGATATAATTAAAGATATGTATGTTGATATGGTGACTAGTGTGAGAACCAAGGGAGGTCAAGGTAAGTTCCCAATTACCATTGGACTCCACCAAGGTTTAGCTTTAAGCCCTTATCTGTTTGTACTTGTAATGGATGAGTTAACTAGAAACATTCAAGGTGAGGTTCCATGGTATACGCTATTCACAGACGATATTGTTTTAGTGGATGACACAAAAACATGGCTCAATGCTAAACTGAAGCGATGGAGATCAACCTTGGAATCAAGTAGAATAAGACAAAGTATGTGATGTATAACTTTAGCCACATTACGATGGATAACGACGTGGTGACTATTGAGGGGAGAGAGATACCGTAAAGTGACTATTTTTGATATTTGGGATCTATCATAAATAAAAAAGGCGATATAGAGGATGGTGTGTCACATACAATTAAAGTAGTATGGATAAAGTGGATAGGTGCGTCTGGAGTTTTGTGCGACCGACGTGTCCCTGTAAAACTTGAAGGAAAATTCCATAGGACAGTCATACGCCCAGCTATGATGTACAAGGTGGAACGGTGGGCAGTTAAGAAGCAGCACATTGATAAGCTATGTGTAGCGGAGATGAGAATGTTAAGATGTTGTGGAAAAACTAAGAAGGATAAGGTAAGTAATGAATGCATTAGAGTGGATTTGGGAATTGATAAGTTATATGTAGCGGAGATGAGAATGTTAAGATGGTGCAGGAAAACTAGGAAGGATAAGGTAAGTAATGAATGCATTAGAGCGGATTTGGGAGTTGCCCCAATCTATGATAAGCTTTAGGAAAGTCATTTGAGATAGTATGGCCATGTTCTATAGAGGCCATTGGATGCACTAGTAAGGAGGAGTGATTTGATCTAGATAGAAGCATCTAAAAAAAATAGGGGCAGGAAAAAAATGACCATAGGAGAAGTAGTGAGGAAAGACATGCAAAATTTAAGCCTTGTCCAAAGTATGGCCTTGAATAGAGCTGATTGGAGGGCTAGGACCTAGGTCCCGGATCCCATCTAGCTGTGTTCTGCTTTGTTACTATTTTTGTCATCTGTTTCCTTTCACTTTTACTTTTCATTTTCCTTGTCCTTGCTTGGATCCATCAAGCCGACCCCATTAAGTTGGGATAAGGCTTTGTTGTTGTTAATCGATCAGAATTTTTGTCTATTTTTAAGCAATTTTATTATGAAATAAAGACTCATTTTGGTGTGTCAATTAAATTTTTCTCCTCTAGCAAGCTCTTTAGTATACTAAACGAGAAATATCTGAATTTTGTTCTGATCATGGGATGACACATGAAACTAGTTGTACATATACTCCTCAGCAGAATGGCGTGGCTGAGAGGAAAAACAGGCATCAACCCCCTTCCTAGACTAGTGAGCCCTGTGTAGACGTCATTTATGAGTCTTTAAGTTTGAATCAATATTATGACTGGTTTTAGAAAAGGTCATAGAATTACCTAAGTTTTTTTCGGAAAGTTGGATTTTTCAATTTTCTCTTTCTTTTACATTTAGAATTACAACAGTAAGTACCCTGGTTCCTAGTTATCTAAATGCGCATAATAAAATTATATAATTGCAACAAGTTTGATTTTATTGGATATTTCTTTAGCCATAAACTTATTTTCCCGTGTGGTGAAAACTGCACGTATTTTCATCTAAGTGCTGGCTCCATCAAATCATTAAGTCAAGAAAAGGGAGTGGGACACTCTAAATGATCATCTATAGATTCTTCTTTTTATTGTGTATTTAGTCATGTCATCATAAGTTGATTTTTCAGTCTTTGATCATTAAGTTCTCCAATATTAATTCTTGAATCTAGATTATATGTATTTCCTTTTTTCTATTCTAGATTATTAATTAACAATGTAATAATGCACCACATTAACACCCCCACCCCCCGAATATACATACCAAGTCAACAAAGTTCAATCCTATGTTGCTTAAAATCCTATGCAAAACTCTAGTCATCTTTACAACTTTCTTGTTCCTTCCTTTAAAATCCTCACATACCTAGTGATGTATTCTGAAACTATAGTACCCCACAGGGGTATTTGGGTCATTTACAAAATATATGTGTGCATGAGTATGTGCATGTGTACCTGTAGGTGCATCTGTGTCCCATCCTAAAACCAAGCTTCTATAGAAATCTATTCAGCAATTCTTCACATATTTACCCCATGTTTTGGTTTGTTGCAGGTTTGGTACTTGTTACATGGTACAAGAGCTGTTCTGATCCAATAGAATGCTCTCCTGTCTTTTCCTCTCCTTTGTCCTCTTCTTATTTAGAGTTGGGAAGTCCACAAATGATTAGCATCAGCTAAGCATGAAGTAGTAGGTGATCCAGACTTCATTCAGCACTCTTTCTTCATGCTATACAGAATTGAGATTATCTATCTACAGAACCCAAGTGTTGTGTACATGGGATTCTGTTGACTGTTATACATCTCTAGAAACTGACATAAAAATACTTGCCACCTATAATAATTTAATCCCAGTTCATAGGTTTATTTATCTGGTATGGTATCATAAACCGCAAACAACCACCCACCCAGAGAAAACGAGAGAAAATGGAAAGACAGAAATTTGAGATCTTCATTCATACACCAAAATAGCTATTGTGCCACAATAATACTTATTGTGGTCACAGACATTTATAGAATAAAATGACTATAAGTGTTTGGCAGAAAAAAAAAAAAAAAAAAAAAAAAAAAAAAAAAAAACAAAACAAAAAACACAAAAAACACAAAAAACAAAATGATATAAAAAAGCACTCACAAGTCACAATTAACAAATTATCTATATATACATATAAATATCCCCGACAACACTATGTAAAAGAGAAATCACACTATGAAAGTTAAACACTTATAATTCTTCGCATTTTTTGACAATTTTAATCTAGCAAACACTTGTGTTTTCTGCATTTAACATGTTAAACTTTATATATGCTATAGCAATTCGTATAGACCTTTGCATACGTGTATAATCCAGACCATATGATACAAGAACTGACCTTTTTTATTAGAAACCTTAGTGCCCAAAGGCCAACAATATCTGCTTTTGCTTCTTCCAAAGATGAGTGGAGTTCTTGTAGCTCCTTTATCATCAAAACAAAGAAAACACGATGGACAAAACAATGTTCAGTAAACCAAAATTTGCAGTCGTGGTCATGATAGAAAATGTAACTTAAATTATGCTGACAAAATTTGAAGATCCAACTAATAAATCAAAACTCAAAGGAACATCTCTCAGTAATAAAAAGGTTTTTCCAGTAACTGAGCTCCAGAGCTTAAAAATAATAATAATAATAATAATAAAAGACTGGTCCACCCATCAACAACAAAAAGATGAGTCTAATAGGTGAACAAGAAAGAATGAATGTGATAACTTGCAAATAAGTGAGGAACACATTACTTTCTTTCTTATTCACCTCGCAATGTATTGTACAAGTTGAATATCTGTCGCCCTTGATTGATGGCGCAGATTGGAGCATATACATGGAAAGGGTAGTGGCTAAAGAGTAATTTCGGGGTATGAGGGATTTCTAACGGTTTTCAAAGGTAGTAGATCATACAAGTGTGTGCCAGTTGAGAGATGAGCATTATATTTTTGAGCTCCTTTTGTATCTATTTATCAGTGTAGTAACTGTAGTTCTTGTTCCCTCTATCTGTTAATATTCTACCATTCACTTGTAAATTCCTTCTTCTCTTCTAATGATGTATTATGCCTTGCTGGTCAGAGGGAAAAAAGGTACGAGGGAATACCAACCACAATAAGGTCAGAAACAACCAAATGAAGCAAAACCATGAACTAATAAGAGCCACAAGGAACTCACCATTCTGACGGTAGACTTTTGACCACTTGGAAGTGTTATTGTGTGAGGTCCAATCCCATGGCAGCACTCATGGCAAATTGTGTGTGTGAAAAAAGACTCAAAATCAACATGTATCCGCTGATCTTCTCTAATACATATATTAGCTATTGGTTGAAGAATCTGCTTGAACCTGGTTAGGAAAGACAACTCACAATTTCATGACTAATTTTTTGAAAAAAAAAAAAAGCTCCATAAACCAGGAAGGTAACTTGGCATAAATAATTTCTATGTTAATTTATCAGGGAAAAAAATCAAGAATTGTACTTGGCCTCTGAGACATTCTTGAGCATGACCATTGACGTCCCACGGTCTTTCACTATACGTTCATCATTTGGTAAATTGAAAGCAATAGTTTGAGGACCCTTTATATCCTAATATAACATCCAAAGAGTATCAACCATTACCTCTGAACCAGTTATTCTAAAAAACAAAATAATGGGTGTATTTTGCACCACCAAGCCAAAAATAAAGATAACTATGAAAAGAGAATAACACATCAAAAACTTGCAAATAGAATTAAAGATCCAAGTAGGGGAATAAAAGTTCAAAACTTGGCAACCAAAGTCCACATAGTTTGAAACCTCAACCAGTAGCAACAACCTTGCCATTAGCCCACCCAGCTATTCACTATACTTACACTGTTACACATATGACCTACATATTATTTACTGTCATTTTCCTTATTGTTTCATGTTGGACCTTAGGCCAGATAGGGGAAAATTGGACCATTCATCTGTCAAGTCAATGGTTTGACTTCTACTTTGTATTACAAATGGGGCATAAAATCATTAATTCAGAATAGCATCTATGTATCTCCTTACCAGATCTTACAGTGGGCTTTGTTCATCAAAAAGTAAGGGGGTGGAAGTGGCGGGAGTGAACTACATAAAACCTATCGATCTTTCCTCTGAAATCTGTCTTCCAAATGTAATGTCAAATTCAACTTATTTATCCTTATATTAGCAAAATATAGTATTAAGAAATAACTGCAATTATGAAAATGAAAATGTCAAACTTCAGAAAATAGAAGTGTAAATGATATGATCATTGACCAACCCCCCCCCCCCCCAAAAAAAAAAAAAGTCTTAGGCAGTATTTGGAAGCCACGAAATGAAAAGAAACCATACAGATTCTTGTACAGTTTTCTCTCCTTCAAAGTTTTCTCCACATTTGGTGTGCACATCAATGATGGAAGATTCTGTTAATTTATATTTAAATTCATCTCGAGTTTTGCAAAATTTTCTATTGCTTTCAAAATAATAATCTTGCCCCCAACCATGAGAAAACTTCAATTTGGGTGACAAAACTCTCTGTTTTTGTCCCCCGCCCCCTCAAAGATGCGTTTGTCTCCACTTCTCTTCCGTCGACCACAGCCGAGCAACTCACAGGTCATCCCACGAGCAAGTATTTCACTTCTCTCACTCTCCCATTCACTATAATTTCTCTCTCTGCTTTGATGCTTCTGCATAAGCAAAGTTGCGCTCACCTCCTGATCAAGATCTTATCTAAAACCACTTTGAATAAAGCATCCAAATATGTCTGGTCGTGGGAAGGGCAGTAAGGGTTTGGGCAAAAGAGGGCGAATTGTCATACGAAGGCGTTGCAAGATAACATCCAAGGCATCACGAAGCTTGTGATTCTTCACCTTGCGAGGAGAGAGCTGTTAAGAGATCAGTGATCTCATGTATGAAGAGACGAAGGGGAGGGTGCTGAGAACGTCATTGATGGATGCTGTGACATATACAGAGCACGCTAGGAGGAAGATAATGTTGGTCATGGATGTCGTATATGTCCTGAAGCAGGGGCAGACACTTTATTGCTTTGGTGGTTGAGGCATTTCCTTGGCTTTCTTCCGTCTTTCCAGAAATCAATAGCGATTTTAGATGCCCACTGGTTCTCGCTTCTTTCTTCTATCTCTCCGGCTGATTTCGGATTGGGAAAAGCTTTCCCCACCTAACATTCTATCCTAAAAGCTACCAACTGGGCCTCTGTGAATGAATCATTCAAACCATTTGGTTCAAGTAGCCTCGGATTGGGTAAAGCTAAATCTCTTTTGTCATTATAAAAGTAACAGAAAACCAAGCACAGGCGGCTGGAATATTTTTATTGTTTCATATCTTTTTGGATTTGTTTTTGGGGAAGGGAGCTGGTAAGGCATCAACTCTTGGTCATCTTCAAGTAATGCTTTAGCAGTGGCAAGATGTGTCTCCATCTCAGATTCTGAGTTAATGGAAACCTATCCTCTCCAAGGCTCCAATTCAAACTTTGGAGGAGAAAACCACACATACCCTTGAAGCTAGTACATATAAAAAATAAGGGCAAGAGAACCATGTCCGCTTGCACTGCCACTGCGCCAGCGCGCAAACAATGGGAGGCTGCACGGAGGCATCTGGGCATGGGGCAGCACAGTCTTTTCGCTCCCTCCTGTGTCTTAGCGTAGAGAGATGCAAGCGGGCAGGGTTTTTTCTCCAAAAAATAAATGGGGAAGTGTGATATTCATGTGTGTGCATGAGGGCCAATGGGAGCACACGAGGAAGCATCCAAAGAGATGTCATTTTTTCATTTCATGAGGGGTGGGCTGGTCATTTCACCCCCCTCCCCCAATGTGTCTGGGCTCGGGGGCACACCCCGCCCCCCTACAAAAACCTTTTTCCCAAAATAAAAAGATTCTTTTCTTTTCTTTTCATTTGGCAACCAAACAACAGTAAATTGTTATTTCCTTTTCTTTCCTTTTCTATCCATTTCCATCCAACCACTCACAGCCTTAAAGATGCACAGAGCAAAAGAAAGGATCAGCAAGTTCTATGCCTTAGTACACACTGAGCAGTGCCCCAGTGCCAGCAACATTCCACAGTAAGGGTACCACCTTATGTGGAAACCCGCAGTTGGGAATTTTATGTTCAACCACCCACAAAGATATGCCATATTCACATCATAGAAAAAAAAAAAAAAATGCTTTCTATGGTCTTGAAATAATAAATTAAATATTATTCAAGGCAGAATAGACAACTCACTCCTGCATTGTAAACAACTTGTATCACACGAATTGGAGCAGCAATGACATCTTCTGATTTGTACATGTTGTCTAATGGAAGATTTTGCTCCAAAACCTGACCAAATACTGTGAATATTATAAAAGAACTTAGGAGGGGAAAAAAGGACAACAAGCAAAGGAAGGACACTATACTTGCAAATGATCACCGAAGAGTTTAACTTGAGATGTTGCTTTTTCATCACGGATTCCAATGAATGCTTCAAATGTAGCCTAAAGAATATGACATGACACAGATAAGTTCAGTAATACATGGATATACTCACCACCATGTGTACATTCTCTCATTGAAGTCAATGTGGCACAATTAAATTATATAATCACCATCATCGGAAGAGAAGAAGGTGGTGGCTATCAGCAATACCTTGTAACCAAAAATTGTATCTTCGTAAGTCTCATATGGGCCAATAGTAATGTCCAACTTAGAGTCCTACAGAGGACTGAAAATGGTTGGTATTGGTGACAAGAAGACTCAGAATAAAGTACATCCAAGAAATTCTTACAACTAAGAAGAAAACAAGAAACACCTACTATTACCATGCACCCACATGGCCACATCTTAAACAACTCAAGTAAAATGATTTTTCCATAACCTAACAGTTGACCAGAATTATGCATGTGAAGTGACTAGAATTAATGTAAAGGAGTAACTCTACTAATAGAAAGAGATATGTAAATAAATCACCAGAACCGCCTTTGGCACAATACATTCATATGTGAACAAGAAATATACCAGCTCCATCCAGGCTATGTCAGATTCATAGTAATCATTTGAAAGAAAAGAATCAGCTTTGGTCTTCAGCAACCTCTTCAAACTACACAATTTCAAAAAAATGATTAGAATCTGAGCTATCAATAAATTGCACAAGAAAGATGTCTGACAAAAGAGACCTAAAGTGCTTCCCAGACAACAATCTACCTGGGAGAGTCAGTCAAGTCCCCTGCTTTATTCAATAGCTCAGCAGCTTTTGTAAGAAATGGCTTATACTCTTCTGAGTAAGGAACAATGAAAAGATCATTAGCTGGCTGTACAACCTGATGAATGCTACCCGAGATACCACTGAATGGAGAGACATCCAAATCAGATTCACTATGTCTTCTAATAACATTAAAATATCCTGTAGCGGCATTTTGTTGATCCTCACTTAGGCTACTCTTCCATAATTCAAATTCCTATAAAAAATTAGAGAAAGTCAATGATTGCCAAGATGAGTATATGAAAGGATGCAAATATTCATCCTAATGCATCCTTTTAGATTCAAGAACCTTCATGAATAACTAGAAAACATGAATAAAGGCACAAAATGGGCCGGTGACCTATCCAAGACTACTTTTGGCCAGCATTTCAGACCCTTAGCGAGGATTTGTGAGGCCTCATGAAGCATGATACAAACCAACACCAATGTAAACAGTATAAACGACGAAGCATGGTTTAGTGGTTTCCACACTGTTCTTTTAGTGAGAAGTAAGAGCCAATATAAGTTGAACCACATTCACAGTAACTTGATTTTAGCTTAAGCCATGCAACAAACTAAGCTTAAGTTGGGTTTAGGTCAAGTAAATTAGACCTTGGTTAGGTTCAGGCTGGGCAATTCGGGTTGATTCTAAGGTTTGACTTGGGTTGTGAGTTGACTGTTCAATTCCTACTGTTGGGCACATGTCAGCCCTCCACCCAGTGAAACCGCCAAATTTGCACTTCTAACAGTGAAAATGAATGCAAGAACAAAAATGTCATTCCAAAGAATATAAAGAACAAAAAAAGGGCAGGGTTCCTACGTGCATAGTTGTCACGGCGTCATGGCGACCCAAGGCGGTTGAGGGGTGGCTAATCGATTTGGCGGTGAATCGCTTGCTATGGAGTTGCCATGGCAATCAAATCGCCCACGTGTTATTTTTTTTTTTCCCTATTTTCTAAAATTATTTTGTATGTTATAATATATACCCTATGACATAAAAACCAATCAACAATAAGCAACATCAAGTCATAAAAATCAACATAAACACACTCACATTAATCATAAAAAATCAACATGACTAATTGACATTTAGAGAAATGCTCTTCTTCTATAATAAGTTTTATTGGTCAAATGATTTTATTTTTAGATAAGACTTTTTGTATTAGGTATAACAGAAACTAGCTTTCCAACAAGTCTAAGATTACTTAAATCTGAGTTGTTATGACAAAGTTATGTTCCGGTTAAACTTATTTTAAAGTGTACGAATGTTGTTAAATCGTCTGAATGGAAATAATTTTATTGACATTAAAACAAAATATTATTTTACCGGACTTTTGGTTTTTAGCAATGTCCTACCATGATAAGTTTTATAAAATTTTCGGAATTGAAAAAAACCATAGCATTCGAAAGTTGAAAATCACCCTACAACCAAAAATCCAGTTTTTGTTCTTGGACCGGGGGGTTAACTTTTTATCCTTTTGGAATTTGATTTTTAAACTATTTTTATTGGATTCAAATATAAGGTATTTTCCTATTTATGAATAATATCTTAAGTAAATGAAATATAAAAACATTTACTTAAATGGTATTTGGCACAAATAAGGGCAAAAAATATAAGGCAGCATACAGTGCAATAAGGCCACAGTCCAATCTAATCATGTGTTAAAAAATTCCAGACCATCCAAGTTATCCATATATAGCTGTAAATTGTAATGCTTTGAAAATTGTTTGAATATAGTCAATCATGCTATGGACAATTAAATAACAAGGACAGCTGAAAAATAAGGTAAAACGTGGACTACCCTATACAACAATCAGAATCCGAAACACCTTGTCCAAATGGAAAAATAATACCCCACATGTAGGAAATAATTTTTATAGATGTTGTGCAGGAAAACTTTTTCTCGGAAAAAAATTAAGGAAAATCTTCAAAAAAATACTTTTTTTGATTCACTACCTTTCTGTCCATATCTGGAGGGTAGAAATTAGCACCAGGGGGTTTCTGCACGGGGAATGCAGCTCTATATTCAAGTCCCTGCCACCCAGGTACAGACTTTGTGGATTCCACATGCAACTTAATAGCCGAGTCTACAGTTGTCAAAAATGCCTTGTTCTCATCAAGGGACGACCTGTTAAGAGAAGAAAATGGTTGTCAAGTAAATTAAGGCATAGACAATTGTTTAATTCTAGAGACGAGGTTGATTCATGCTGACTTAGGAAGTGAATACATATTTCAATTGGAAAATTAACACATCACATTTGAAAAGAAACCATAATAAAATGCAGAATTCAATGTCCATACTATATAAAATGCAGACTCGACACAATTTCATCATCTGGTGGGTCCTCTCCAACTACCATCCAACGCAGTCGTTCCTGATTGACTGCCAGATCCAATCTCTCCTTCCTGCTGCCTCTATTGGAATGCTCAAGAAGATGTGAACCGTCTCTTTATTGCTTACCCTTTTTCCACTTCTATTGGAAAGGGCTCCTCGCAAAATCCTGGCCAAGAAGCCGTAGGATCTTGTCATTTGAGAGGAAATGGATATGGGTGGATTAGAATCCTGAGGTAAATCTCCTTGTGATGATGTCAAAGCTTGGTGCCGCTATCAACCATATTTTGGATGGAGCACAATCTCAGAATATGGTCCTCCAGTTCCGAGATCCTTTCAGTGAATTTCGGACCATAGCTGTCAAGGCGATGAGGCGGTGGAGGGGTGCCTAAGCGCTTAGGCGAAGAGGCGCCCAAGTGTTATTTTTTATTCCCCCTCTTTTCTAACATTATTTATTATGCGACATATATTCCTTATGTCATAAAAAATCAGCATTAAACCACATTAAGTCATCAAAATCAACTTTTAGGAAAATCTTCTTCTTCTCTAATAAGTTTGATGGGTCAAATGTGTTGGTGTTATTAGCTGTTATGTGTGCCTTGAATTCTTGTACCCGTTTCGAAGATTGCCCCGCGTCAACATTTTTTTGTGGCAACCCGAAGGAGAGTTTTTGTGAGGTTTGTGATGGTAGCAAAGGGCTTAGACCGAGCCTTGGAGCCCATCATTGATCTTGTATAGGGGTGCGGGGGCAATATGGTACGACACGACCCGATGGACCGACCCGACTCTTTTGTAATGTATATTAGGGTAATTTTTGTCTTTTTCGCTTATATTAGGGCTTCTATATGTTAATGTATGGAATGGACTAGAATGGGATAGAAAGGACGCAAAGCATATAGGGTCTTTTTTTTTGGGGGGGGAGATGAGGAGAAGAAGCACGGTTCAAAATCTCACCGAGATCTCAGTTATTTCGTGTTTTTTTTAAGGAAATATCACTCTTCTCCCCTTAACTATGTCGAAATATCAACTTAACCCCACACTTTTCCAAAAATATCACTCACCTCCCCTAAAACAAAAAGATTCTATCTATTGTCCCCAACCGTTTGAAATGGTTGTTAAGTTAGCCAGTTTTTTCTCATAATGCCTAAACTACCCTCCTAAACATGAAATACCTATTATACCCTTAATGAAATAAATCCCTCTTCCCCATACCCTTTCTCTCTGAACTCTACTGAACCCTACCGCCCTTCTTCTTCTTCATCTCTATTGATCGATTCCCGTTTGAGTTCGACCGTAGTCGGCGAGTCTTTGACTAAGGCTCAATACCCCTGCCCCTTCCACTCCTCCGTTTTTGTTGATCGGCTTTAAAATCCAACCGATCCCAATCAATCAAGATGAAATCCATCAATTTTAAGATCAATCCATCCATCCAAAGACCCAGTTGTATAAATCCCTCTTGCCCATGCTCTTTCCCTCTCTTTTCTTCTCTTCTCTTTACAATGTGTAATTTTAGTCACTCTATGATGGATAAAATGATGAAAATTGAGGAGAGAGATTCCACAAAGTGACTATTTTAGATACCTAGGGTCAACCATGAATAAAGAAGGTGACATAGAAGACGATGTTTCTTAGAGAATTAAAGTGGTGGATGAAGTGGAGAGGTGCATCCGGATTGTTGTGTGACTGGCGTATCCCTTTAAAACTCAAGGGAAAAGTCTGTAGGACTGTTGTGCGACCAGCCATGATGTATGGGGAAGAATGTTGGGCAATTAAAAAGTGTCATATAGAGAAGTTATGGGTAGCTGAGATGAGGATGTTAAGATGTATGTGCGGCAAAACTATGAAAGAAAAAGTAAGGAATGAGTATATTAAAGCGATTTGGGAGTTGTCCCCAATCAACGGCAACCTTCGTGAAAGTCGTTTGAGGTGGTATGACCAAGTTTAAAGGAGGCCTAAGGACACCCCAGTAAGGAGTGACCTGATCCAGATTGAAGGAGTCAAAACAGCTCGGGGAAGGCCTAAAATGACCATAGGCAAAGTGGTGACGAATGACATGCATAGTCTTGGTCTTGTCCCAAATACGACTTTGGACAGAGCCTATTGAAGGACTAGGATTCAAGTAGCTGACATCATTTAGTTGAGATTCTCCTGACTTGTTGGGCTGTACTCTTTCCTCTTACTCTCGTCTCTCATCTTTTCATCTCTTCCTTCCCCCAATTCTGTTTGGATTTTTTTTTTTTTTTTTTTTTTTTTGGTATGGATTCATGTAGCCGACCCCATTAAGTTGGGTAAGGCTGAGCTTGTTGTTGTTGAACAATGCAATAACCAGTCCCAAATAAGAGACTGATTTGCAACACAGGATCCCCAGAAAATAGGGTAGAGATAACAATCTAAGGATTTTGTAACTTGAAATAAGATAGTCAGATTGAACCGATTTTCTTGGTCAAGTGTAGCTCTCAGTTAGCAATACCTGCCTGCAAAATATCTCAGGGTTCTGAAACCTGGACAGAGGTTCCCACGGTATTCCTAGTAGCGGTGGGAAAACAAGGCAGGTTTGTAGTAGCTGAGATTTTGACATTAGTATTCAGGATTGTAGACCAGAATTCAAGAAAGAGTATAACCAGAAAATAGTATAAAGAACTTGAGATGAAAATAAGCAAGAATGAGGGAGTTATGTGACTAGAAAACAAACTGAAAATTGGTAGAAAAACAGGGGGCTGCTGTATGGAAGTAAGGAAAACTTACCTGAGAATGCAAGGAATAAAAAAGGGAAAATAGGAAGAAAGTTGGAAGACAGGAATCCACCTATATCAGTCCCTTCGAATACAACAAGCAACCCATCCCACTGCGAATCCACCCAGCAGCACTATGAATCTCTCACAGCAACACGGTTTAAAAAAAAATGAAAACTATTATTCCTAAGTTTGTGGGTGAGGCCATAGCCACTACATCTATATAGAGATTTGTCAAACTCACTCTCTAATACTCCTATAATGACTCGGAACTCAAATTTCCACTTGAAAATACCAAAACAGACTAGTATTTTACACTCTTACTCAAACTAAGATTCTAAAAGCATCTATTGGTATGCGGCTCGTCTGTTGCTTATCCGATATGTTCTCCAATCCTCATACATCTATTGGTTGGGATTCTTCCAACTTCCCAAAGTAGTCATCAAATCCAAGGAATCCCTCTTCTACACTTTTCTGTGGAAAGGTTCCGATTCCACCAAATTTTGTCACCTCTTTGCTAGTCCTCTGTTTGCCTTCCCAAATCTGAAGGAGGCCTTGGCATCAAAATAATCAAGGATGTCAACTCTACTGGCATCCTCAAGCTCATCTGGAAGTTGACCTCTAAGCATCCCAACATCTAGGTCTCTTGGGTTTACTCCTCCCTCTTGTGTAAGGACTCTCTCCAATCTGTGTCAACCAACCCCAACTCCTCCTGGGTGTGGTGCAAGATTCTTGCCTCTAGGCCTCTTGCCTCCAATGTCATCAAAACTCTTATCGATAATGGTGATGCCACCTCCTTCTGGCTGGAAAATTGGCACCCAGCTGGCATGCTCTCTCTCCTTGTGGGTCCTAGAGCTGTTTATTCTTCGGGTCTTCCCAGATCCTCCCCTGTCTCCTCCATCATCTCCAATGGCTCTTGCCCCCCCAAGCATCCCCTCTCTAGACCTCTATTAGCAGTCCCTCCCCCCCCCCTTCCTCCCCCAAATAGTATGGACAAAATCATCTAGTCCCCCTTTCTTTCTGGCCTATTCTCCTCTTCCTCTGCTCCAATCCAGTCCGCTCTGCCACACCTTCCGCTCCCTAGCATAGGATCGTCTGGTTTAAATCCCAAATCCCACATCCCTCGGCATAGCTTCATTGTCTAGAGAGTCCTCTCCAATTTCCTTTCTACCCAATCTTTCCTCATTCATCGTCACTTTTCTATTTCCCCTTCTTGCTTCCTTTGTTGGTCTGGTCTAGAGGATAGCTCCCATTTATTCTTTGATTTCCCCTTCTCCTCTTCCATCTAGATGCGAGTTCTTGCTAAATGTTGGCCTGTTAGAACCCCTCTCCCACTCCGCAGATAATGGATCTGGATTGACATGACCTTTGTTGGGAAAACCATTTGCGATACTGCTAGGAAGCTTCCCTTTGCAGCTACCATAAACCATATCTGGATGGAGCACAATCTCCGTAGATGGACTTCCGAATCTAGATCATTTGATAAGATTTAGAATGCCATCTACTTCGATGTCTCCTTCAAACTCATCTCCTCCCACCATAGATTGGTTATTGATTGTGAACAGGCTGATTGTAGCCTCCTGGGGATTGCCTCTATCCAGTATCCATCTTATCTCCCCCCACCCCCTAGCCCTCCAAGGTTGTATCCCTTCTTCAGCTTCGGGCTTTGTATATTTCCCCCCAAGGATTAAAGTATCGGTATCGGTCGTGGTATCGGTCTGTCAAAATTAAGATACGTATCGGAGGGTATCGTATCGTATCGGAGATACACTAAGATACGCTAAAAATACACACATAAATGGATAGGAAACATTTTTTTAAACACTTTTGCATAAAGAATTTGTTAAAAAAAGCTATTGATAACATGTATTATGCATAAACACTAATTTGAGGGTATCGTACTAAGAATTTAAGGTCTGTAGTTGTCCCATAAATGTAAAATCCTTGTTCCCAACCTTGATTTCCACTTTAGTTAGAGAGAAATATGGCTGACAACAACTTTGGAACAAAAAGCCTTCAAAAAATCGTTTTTTCTGAAAAATTACCCATATTGGCCATTATATGACCGTAGCGCCGATACGTATCGATACTCACCGATACGTACCGATATATATATCAATACTCACCGATACGTGCTGATATATACCGATACGTACCGATCGATACATACCGATACTCACCGATACGTACCAATACATACCGAAACGTACATTTTACCTCAATTTTATATTTTTCATAGAGTCGTATCGAGGCATGTCGTATCGTATCGATGTGTATTAGTGGTGTATTGATGCATATCGGTATGTATTGTAGGATATATATCGATACGAAATTGATTTAAAAAATTCAATGTATCGTATCGGTGTGTATCGTATCGATCGACTAAATTTAAGATACGTATCGGAGAGTATCGTATCGGTATCGGAGATACTTAAAACCATGTTTCCCCCTTTTTTCCCCTTGTCTTGATATATTTTTACCCACCCAAAAAAAAAAAAAAAAAAAAAAGAGAGAAGAAGACTGAGAATGAAATCTGGACTCAAATTCCTAATGATCCTAAGGATTAACTGAGCTACTTGTAACACAAAAATGATTCAAATAACCCCACAAATTTGGACTAAACTGATTTTACTTGACTAATATCGTAGTCCTAGCTCCTATCCATATTATAGTTAGAATATAAGGATGGAGAGAAAGTAAGGGAACAAGAGAGTGGAAGGTTAGAAGAAGGAAGGACAAGAAGATGAAGAAGAAGGACAAGAAGAGAACATAATGGTAAAATGTTGCATAGAGAAAACATTCTCTACCATATATATATATATATATATGTATATATATATATTACTTCACTAACAATATGAAAGAAATTATTACATAAACTTTAGCACTCCCCCTCCAAACGGGAGAATAAATATCATGCATTCCCAGATTGCATACAAGGGTACTAAACTAGCGACAGATGAGCCCTTTGGTGAAGATGTCTGCCAATTGATAATTTATCTTCACAAAAGGAGTGCAAATGTAACCAGAATCCATCTTCTCCTTGATGAAGTGTAGATCCACTTCAAAGTGTTTTATCCTGTCATATTGCACCGGATTGTGAGCAATGCTTATAACTTCCTTGTTATCACAGTAGAGTCGTATAGGCCCTTCAGTGTCAAAGCCCAGCTCTTGAACCAATCGTATTGACCACATAAATTCACAAACACCATGAGTCATTGCCCTAAATTTTGCCTCTACTTTTGACCTAGCCACAACATGCTGTTTTTTTGCTTCTTTATGTAACCAAATTGCCATGCACAAATGTGCAATAGCCCGATGTAGATTGTTTGTCAGAGATGGATCCATTCCCGAAATAAAATAGTCCTTTCCTTAGAGAGGACTTCAAGTATTTGAGGATGCGGTACACGGCATCCAAATGCCCACTCTTCGAAGCATGCATAAACTGGCTCAGCACTCCTACTGCATAGGTAATGTCTGGGCGAGTCAAAGATAGATAAGTTTCCCCACTAGTCTCTGGTATTTTCCTGCATCAACAAGGGAAGGACCACAATCTTCTCCCAGTCTATGATTATGCTCAATAGGAGAATTTGCAGGTTTGCAGCCCAACATCTATGTTTTTTTCAATAGGTCCAACACAAACTTCCTTTGACATGTTTATCCCCTTCTTAGACCTTGACACTTTAATGCCCAAAAAATACTTCAAGTGTCCAAGGTCTTTGATTTCAAACTGTTTCTCGAGTAAGTCTTTAGCCTAGCTATTGCAGCTATGTCATCTCTAGTCACCACAATGTCATCAACATATACAATTAGTGTAGTAATAGTACCATTACCTCACTAGGTAAATAAGGTGTGGTCGACTTGACTCTAGGAATATCCATTCTTCAAAATAGCTTACCTGAACCTCTCAAACTAAGCCTTTGGGGACTGTTTGAGACCATAAAAGCCTTCTTAAGAAGACGCGCTTTCCCTTCAGCTAATGGACACCTGAAGCCAGGTGGAGGCTGCATGTACACTTCCTCCTCTAAGTCACTATGGCGGAAGAAATTCTTCACATCTAACTGATATAGGGGCCACTCTCTATTTGTTGCCAAAGACAAGAGAACCCTTATAGAATTGTGCTTAGCCACAATGTCTCCTGATAGTCAATTTCATACACTTGACTGTACCCTTTGGCCACCAATTGTGTTGTGTATCTCTCAATAGTACCATTTGATTGGTATGTGATTGTGTAAACCCAACTGCATCCAATTGGAACTCTCCCCGTGAGGAGATCAACCAGTTTTCAGGTACAGTTCTTCTCAAGGGTCATCATTTCTTCAGACATGGCTTGCTTCCACTTTGAGTCAGGCAAGGCCTCAATGGCATTCTTGGGAATGGATATACAGGAAAAAACAACACTTGTAAGAGAAAGAGCATCAAAGGAAACAAACTGGGAAATAGGATTAGTACAAACTATATTTCCCTTTTGAGCAGTAATGGGAAGGTCCAACTCAGAAGATGGAGAAGGAATGTTATTTGACTGAGGAAGGTGGATATCAGGATGTGGATCGAAAGAGGACTCTTGGCAACTCTTCTTTTTTCTTCTTTTGTACACAATAGGTTCCTTCTCTTTATCAGACCCAACACTTGAATTATCACAAATGTCAACAATATCCACCTCTTTATGTTTCTCAATATCAAACTGAAATGGGGGAATAGGCAAGGGTGTGAGAAAAGGAATGACACCAGTAGCCTCTTCACTTCTTACTATTCTCCCCCTGAAGACGATTTTAAGAATAGCTAAAAAGGGAATAGACTCAAGGAAGGTGGCATCCTTGAAAGAAGTCGTCGGCGGAAATAGGGATAATAACATTTGTAACCTTTGGTAAAGTGGGAAAACCCAAGAAAGATACATTTGAGGGCCTTGGGATCAAGTTTAGTCTAAGTAGACTTGTGGACATGGACATAACAGACACACCCAAACACTTTGGGGGAAAGAGAAAAGCAGGAGCTTGAGGAGACAACGTTTTCAAAGGGTATTTGGAACCAAGGAGTTTAGTGGGCATGCGGTTAATAAGGAAGAGGTAGTAAGAAGAGCATCAGACTAAAAAGTCTTCGGGAAATTCATGCCAAAGAGGAGACTCCGAGAGAACTTCCAAATAGGTGGCGATTTTTCCTCTTAGCCACCCCATTCTATTGGGATGTGTCAATACAAACAATTTGATGGATAATGCCATGGTCGGTAAAAAAGGTCTGGAGTCCACCATACATGTACTCACCCCCTTTATCTGAACGAACAATTTAAATACGAGTTGAAACTGAGTAAGAATCAGCTAATAGAAATTTTTTAAGACATCTTGAACAACACTCTTATGTTTCATAAAAAAAGGTCCAAGTAGACTTGGAATAATCATCAACAAAGGAAACAAATAACAATAACTCAATAAGTTGTGGAAGAGGCTCCCCAAACATCAGTATGCACAATATGAAAGGGAACGGCAGATCTATTACCATGGTAAAAATAAGAACAACAATGTTTAGCAAACACACAAGGTTCCACTGAAACATATGGGAAAAAGGAATAAAAGAAAACAAGTGTGACAATTTTTGTCGCATAACACCAAAAGAGGGGTGTCCCAAACGTTAATGCCACAACATCACAGAGTCCAAAGGACTATTGTCATTACTCCCACATATGTAGGACTAAGCAATAGGTAAAGGGGAAGTTCCTGGATCAAGAAAGTAGAGCCCATTTTCCATACGTCCACTGCCAAGTCCTTTTTGTCACCAAATCTTGAAAAACACAATGAGATAGAAAAAAAAATAACATACCAATTCAATGATTTGGTTAGGACTTAAGTGGCTCACAAATAAAAGATTAAAGTTAAAATTTGGAACATGAAGAATGGAGTCCCAAGAAATAGAGGGGGTAACAAGTACGAGGCCCTTACCAGAAATGGAGGAAAGGGAGCCATCAACAACCCTAACCTTATCCCTACCTAAACAGATATTGTAAGTGTCAAGACTTTGAGATATACCGGTCATATGGTCAGTGGTTCCAGAGTCAATGACCCAAGAAGAGGCACTGGAAGGGACAGATGTAGAGACTTGTAAGGTGGTGACTGAAGGAGCTGGTATTGTATGTGTAGAAGAACAATTAGCCAAATATGATATAACCCTGCGAAAGGCTGCAATATCATCCTGAGTTAGAGAACTGGTGTCTATCAGTAGTCCAGAAGGATATCCCATAGGTTCAGCCTCAGTCATCATAGTATGTGCTCTAGCTCCCCCTCTCCTGCTGCCATGCATACCAGGGGGACAGCCTTAAAGTTCCAAACACTTGTCTCTAGTGTGCCCAAATTTTCCACAATAGACACACCAGAATCTATCCCTGTCATTCCCTAGAGGTGGCCCTTGGCTTCTTCCTCTAATCTCTGACATAATGTAAGAAAAAAGTGGGGAAACAAACACAAGATGAGGAGTACACACTCTACCCAAAAAACTTCCCAGCACTCAGAAACAATTCCAGTAGGTAAAAGAGAGCATATACTTCAAATAGAGAATAAAAACACAATCTTCAAGGCATATGCAACACATGATACTCAAACAACATACCTCACCAACCCAAATCAGCCGGAAGCATCACATACACCATTTCGAGAGCAAAAAAAGGTAAAAACAGGGCTGGCGGTACCTTAAAATGAAGGGAGAAGAGAGTTGTGGCTCAACATCTTTTCTCTTCAAGAACCAAGACCATAGGGGTTTGAAAGATGGGCCTAGGGCGATACAAAGGAGGCCTACCCAGCCTCAACAGCAGCTGGATGAGAGAGAGAGAGCCATTCCAAACCAGGGCTGGCGGAAATGGCTTGAACCTGTCCTCCTTGTTTGAGCTTCAAACTCAAATCTCTTCACATGGTTCCTCCTCTAGTTGACTCTATGATCTTCATCCAAGGTCATCTCACGAAAAAAAAACTGAGTTTTCACATAGTATTCTCTTCCTTGGAACCCCTTTGTAACCTAGGGTTCCAAAGAGAGGACATGGGGACTAGGAGAATATAACATGACTCTCAAACCTACTCTTATGCTCTGATACCAAGTTGGAATATAAGGATGGAGAGAAAGGGAACAAGAGAGTGGAAGGTTGGAGGAGAAGAGAAGAGAATGGTACACTGTTGTGTTTAGAGAAAACATTCTCTACCACATATATATTACTTCACTAATAATATGAAAGGAATTACATAAACCTCCCTAAGGAGGTAAAAGGGAAAAATAGAAAATACTAAGAGACAGGAATATAACAAACTTGTTCCTAAAGTACCCTTATTACATAAACTCTAACAATTATAAGCCCATTAAAGTGGCAAATTACAGTGAAAACCCCTTCGACCAAAGGCCCAATGCATATGTATCCCAAACCAAGGCTCATTTCCACTAAAATAAGCTGATTATGTGATTTATCTGCATCACAAACCAAGCAGAACATTTATGGATAAATTCTATAGGAAAGTCAATGAATATACTTGAATTGGACAGCATATTGAGAAGAAATTTTCCAAGGGAGACTTACCAGGGACTCTTATTGATTGAATAATACTTCCATTTCAACTTATCCAAGTCAGATTTATCACAATGCTCCTTCAACCAATCTCGTAACGCTGGATTACTGTACCATACCTACAGGAAAAGAGAAGTAGTAAAGCCACTGAAAGGCATTTATCATGATGGCTTAAGCACACACTATAGCACAGACCACAGAAACCAGATCATTTTTTAAATGATTGTTAACCGAAGTAAAAAAGATAACTTCTAGTATACCCAGATAGCTCAATTCGATTTGAGAATACCCTCTCAGCTAAAAGCTCAGCATGTTGCCCCACCTATTTCATTAATGTCACGCTTTCATCCACCATATTCAAAGCTACCAGTTTCAGAAAGTTTTTAAAGTTAGATTGACCATTTTGAACTCTTTTAACTGCTACAGAGAAATACAACTGCAAGCATCGAACAAGAGTAATCCTCCACAAAAAAGGTAACAAAGTAACCAAAGACAAAGAACAAACGGAACAATTTCGAAAACACTACCGACACAACTGTGAGAAATTTACATCCCTCAAGACTTCCCACCCAGGCCTATAAGTCATTTGGGTAAAATGCCACTAAACCCTCATAGATTAAATGACCAAAAAATAGGTTATTGTCGCCCTCATTGTCACTCAAAATGAAGGTGCGAAGTTGATGAACCCAAAAGGTTCTATATTTTGATTCAGTATTTTGGATATGAAAACCTCGATTGATGTGTGTTTGGGTGCTTTAACATGTGTTAATGTGATATAAGAAAGAAAGACCCAATGCATTGAGGCGAAACCTAAGGTGAGAAAGAAAGCATATTGGATAAATTTCTGAAGGCAGTCGTCCAGTAAGAGCTACGGTCATCCGTGACCATGAGAGAAAGAGCTTCAAAGAAGATTAAGATGGAGAAGAAAGATTTTCATGAAGATCAAGATTATATGTGCTTCAAAGTTGTATTATGATGTAATATTGATGTCAAGATCTCTATAATATCGCCCATACAAGATAAAAAGACCAAAATGAAAAACCCCTCAAGAAACTAGGTAGTTTAACTTAGAAAGATTAAATGGCCTTGATATTCGCGGTCTTCTGCGATAAGCTGCGGTTATCCGTGCTTCATGGATAGATTAAAAAAAAAAAAAAGGGGCATACTTGGTGCTCAAGGCTCCCGCATGTGTGAAGTCCGTGCTTCACTTGTATATTCTAAGTAAAATCCGATCGACTCATGGACAGTCATTGTGGGATCTTCCATCAAAACAGAAGCAGTGGGTCTTAAGTCCCTTGTTTTGTCGTCGACCATGGGCATTTGCGGCCTTCCATGGGAAGAGCAATGACTGCTCTACAGTTGGTGATGTTGGCTCACTAATTGATCCATTTATTACATCATTTGGACTCTAACCAACTGTGAGGAACTCTAGGAATCTTAATTGATATTAATGAGCTCCAAGCCTCCAATAGCTAGTTTTTCTTGGAACTCAAGAACAACTTTGGTTATCAAGAAGAATCAATACTTCCCATTATGAAATCATAATCTGTTTGGGCTTAAAATTTGAATATCTTAGATCGACCGGTCTTGACTCTAAACAACTAGTTTGTTGTCTATAAAAGTTTTGAGTCATTTGAGCTCATAACCAGAGAATCAACTTATCCAATCTACAATCACAAGAACAGAGCTAAAAAGAGAGATCATTTTGAAATTGGATGCACTAGCAAGATCTTTTGAGATTTAGTGAGCTTCATCAGAGCAGTTCCAGGCTTAAGAAGAAGCCATTTTGCTGCTTGTTGAGTAGGCTAGGAGTATCTCATGGATTGTACTGTTGTACAAAAAGGAAATCCATGTCCAGTTGGTCTGGCTACTCAATCCAAAGGACTGAGATTGAATAGCGATATCCTTGGCCATGGAGGTCTGGGTGCCAATCCGAAGGACAGTGATTGGTTTGTGTGTGAGGCTTGATTCCTGCCATTTGGAAAAGAATCCCCAGAGTGGAAAACGAAATCCTATGTCTAGAGGACTTGGGTAGTGGACGTAGGATCAAGGATCCGAACCACTCTAAAATAGCTTGTGTCGTCTTTAATTCTTTCCTTACCTTCGTTCTTGTTTCTGTTCGAGTTTACCATACCTTTCAAAGTAGTTAACAGTAAAAGACCTTCCATCAATTTAAGAGGTTGAGTTTGAAAAAGTTCACACCTAATTAAATCTCCCCCTTTGGGTGTTACCATTCGATCCAATAAGTGGTATCAAACAATGGTTCCTTAGAAAAGAACCTTAACAAGGTCAAGGATGTCACCAGTTCACAATATGAAAAACATAGTTGTCAAGGCGTTGCCTAGGTGTCCAGACAGTTTTCTTGGTGTTTAGGCTACCATCACCTTACTACAAGGCTATTATTTATGCCAAATATCGTTTAAGTAAATAATTTTATAATTTCATTTATCTAAGATATTATTCATAAAAAAGCAAACGCCCCCTATACAAATCCAATCAAAATAGTTTAAAATAAAGTTCTAATAGAATAAAAAATCAACGCCCCAGTTCAAGAACAAAAACTAGATCTTGGTTGTAGGGGCAATTTTCAACTTTCAAATGTTGGGGTTTTTCCCAAATCTGAAAATTCCATAATCTTATCATGGTCAAACATTGCTAAAAACCAAAAGAGCAGTAAAATAATATTTTGTTCTGATAACGATAACTTTATTCTCATTCAGCCAATATTTAATAGCATTCGTGCACCTTAATTAAGTTTGACCGTAACATAATTTTGTCAATACAACTCAGATTTAAGCATTCTTGGATTTGTTGAAAAACTGGTTTTGTGCTCTACTTTATGTAAAAATAAAAACATTTCAAACTTATATGAGAATAAGAACAATTCTCTAAATTTTTATTTTTAAAATGACTTAATATTGATTTTTGATGACTTGATGTGGCTTGATGTTGATTTTTTATGATATCAGGTATATGTAGCATACTAAATAATGTTAGAAAAGAGGGTAAATAAAACTTGACCACCTTGATCGCCTAGGCAGGAACCTTGTTGCTTAAGTGCTTAGGCACCCCTACACCACCTTGGGTCTCCCTGTCGCCTTGACAACTATGATGTAGAAGGACAGTCGGCAACTCATCCACCATTCTTTGATGGTACTAACTACAGCTACTGGAATAATCAGATGATTACCTTCCTAGATGCTACCCTATTAGGTTTTTTTTGGCCTATTTGCTTAGGATGTAGTTTTCTTTAACCCAGGAAACAGCCTCTCCACAAAGCACGGGTAAGGCAGCCTACATTGTGACCCTCCTCAGCCCCGCAGTGGCGGGGGCCTCGTGCACTGAATATGCTCTTTGTAGTTTTCTTTACCCATCCTACATCACCCGGAGGCTAATGCAGGGCCATACCCATTACAGTTCCTGTGTACCATACACAAGAGACTGCTAAAATGTTTGTCTAAGTACCCCCATGGAAACAAAAGTCCCCGTTATTCATCAGAAAAACATGATAATCCACTACGTATACATCAGTTGATTTACGAAGTTATCTTTTAGATGTAGGATTTGCAAAGAAGAAAACAAGCAGTGAGATAGAAGACACTAAAAGTCGCATATTCTAACAAATCATGTAGTAACAAACTTCACAAATGTTACAATTCTCCTAGAATTTGGCAAGATATAAGTACTAAAGAAGATACTCACCGGCATGAAACTAGAGTTTGAATCACATTAGCAGCAGATTGAATGGGACACTTATAACCATATTCGTGTCATTGAATTTTATAAATGAAGTGTTGTGTACCCACTTCTCATATGATTTGCATATGCATCTGAGCACCGTGTCATGATTAATAACATGTGCTTAAACATTAACAAAGATTAATGAACCATTAAAACATCACTAAATTAGGTTGCATGTGTTTGGATTCTACAGATGAATAAGAAAGCATGAAACATTCAGCAGATCAAACTTGTCGAATGCACGCTCAAGAGTTGGACCATGAATACAGAGCATTTCAATTGTCCCAACACAAGATCCCATCTCTAAGGATCCCAATAATTTCCTAATAAAATATATCCACCTGCATATTCTACTTATACAGTATGTGCCAGACACACATAAAATTTGGCTTGATGTGTATAAGTTCTAGTTAGTATATCTTCATCCAGAGAGATGAACATGCAGACCATGGGATAGCTATGCAACCCAATTTAGCTTTTGCCCTTGGGGTTACTAAATAAACAATTTTGACTAGTACAGAAAAATAAAATTACTCAGAAGCCAAAGGGCAGATGATACACTACAGTCTATACAAAGTAGCCTCTAACAGGCAGAATGCTCAAACGGGCATACTATTTTTCTCCATAACAAAACCAAGCATAGAAAACTTTCTAGTATTAATCAAGCACATAATTGTCATGGAATCTAGGTGACCCAAGGCATTGGAGGGGGCCTGGAAAGTGGACGCTAGGCGACACCAACAAGGCAACCTAGATGCCTATGCAACTGATGTAGATCGAAGGAGGAGGAAGAAGAAAAAGGTCCAGCCTCTGGGCCACTTGAGGCAGCAAGCCTTTAGACCCCCAAGGTGCCAGCCAAGAAGTCCCATCAAGCCCAGTTTCAGTCACTAATGATTTATTTGAAGGCCCAATTGATGGGCCAGATTTGAGCCCATTAAGGACCCCTCTTCATGACCTGCGTAGGAGACTATTAGAAGATCATTAGTTATTAGTTTCTATTTCTATTTTTAGTAGTTTAATGTAAACAGAATCCACTACATGTGTGGACCTTTTATTTAGAAGTTTCTATTTTCTTTCTTTCCTTTCAGAAGTAGGATACTGCTCTATATACTTGTAAGGGCCTTACTGCTCTGGGACGATTTGAATGAATGGAAAAAAAAAAACTTGGTTAATAGCCATGTTGCTGTGAGAAGCAGTGTGAGGCAGTGTGAGGTGAGACTTTGTCTAGGTTGAGTGGGAGGCTAAACCAGCTATCCTATCCCTATCCTTTCCCCATTCTTTCTCCATCGAGTTACCTTATTTATATTTTATTTTCTCTGCCAAAAACACCTAGTATCGGAGAAGAACTGAAGCTGCTTTCATCACTGTTGTTGCTGGAAGTCCCCACAAGACTATCCTATCGAGTGTCACAGAAGCTGGTCCTTGGAACTGCAACTACTGCCCTGCAGCACTACCGAATTGTGTATTTCTTCAGCAAAACTGCAAGGCCAAGATATCAAAGATCCCACCATCAGATCCAATCTCTCTTCTGAGACAATGTAATACCATCCATAAGGGCTACCTTCGATAATGGTTCGAGCCTGATCCAACGGTTAGGTTTGTCTCAGTTAGTTACTAATTCTGATCCTTAGTTTCTATTTCTGAGACAACTTGAGCATCCGATCCTTAGTTTCTATTTCTGAGTCAACTTGAGCATCCAGCCGTTAACTTACGGTGAGATTTTGAAGGATTCTTCAATCCAATACTACCTACCTTCAACCAGAAAATTACCCCATCCAAGAAAGTTGAGTGACTACTTCCTTGTACTGTCAGCCGACAGTCTAGTCTTGGTCTGTGTTTTGTGTTCTATAATTAAATATCAACTAGAGTATGTCAATCATGTTGAGGACTTAATAAATTACATACGCTGTTGTTAACCCACTGTTAAGGTGGATTGACGGTTTCTGTATTGGTGTTCCTGCTGTAACCTACTGAATTTATTGCATATTGGTCTTGCTGTGAGGCTAGTACATTAATTATTTAATTGTAAACTGGTCTTAAATTAGCAACCAAAAGGTGCCAGGATGCCTAGGCAAGCCCTTGACAACTATGACCAAGCATGTGAAATTCCCTACATGCAAACCATGAGTGCATACCTCATTTATGCATATTATACATGCGTACTCATTCAATTAGATAAGTCATAAGCATCACTATGTACTAAACTGACCTGCAAATAGAAAATGTCATCAATTATGGTTGCAGCTTTAATAAGCAAGACTAGAGCTTCCTTGTCTGCTTCTGAGACCCCATTCAGCTAACAAAAGCAAGAAAAAGCACAAAAAAAATTACTGAATATGATAGCAATAAAAATATTCGTTAGAGAGAGATGTAGGAGTGTCTTCTGCCAGGAAAGAAGATAATGTCTAATAAGGCTGTAAGACATGGATATAGATAGAGTTGATTAAGAAATGCACAATACAAACTGGCAAAAAGGAACACCACAACCATCCAAATATTTTCCCAAAGTGAACTGTAGCTTTAGGATAGTTCATACTTCATCATATGAAAAGAATAGTTATATCAGAACCGAGAAGGTATATATAAGAAGAAAAGCTTTGCCCACAAAAGAATCACACTCTACATGGCTAGCAGTTGCAATTACAACTTGTAGCTTTCTTTTTTATCAGCAACAGAAGGAATATTATTATGGTTTGTAGCTTTTAATCTTCTCCATCAGCTCCCAGTTCTCTTGTGCTCTTCCAACCTTGACAGTTAGTTGGCTTTCTACTTGATGAAGTCCTTTTATTCCACCCAGGTGCCAGACCTCATGTAGTTTCCCATGCATAAAGTTGTTAACATTGCCAGAGGTCCATCGTGATCATAATGCTATGAAGACCATGAGGCATTGTCATGAAGAGGCAGAGCAACATTAGTAGACTTCACACAAGAATTTTACAAAGAGGGCGGACCTTGGCACAACAGTAAGGCTACTCAATTGCGACAAAGTGGTCATGGGTTTGAGTCTGGAAACCACCTTTCCGCGAAATGGGAGTGATGCAGTTAGGCGTGGGAAATTTTGGGAGAAATTGGGTGATTTTTGTTTCCTTAATTTTTAGTGTAGGGTGTGGTAAATTTAGTAGGAGATTTTATTTCAAATGCTATTTAGAGTAGTTTCTAATTTATTTAGTTTCCAATTTTACACTTTGCTTCCCTTTATATTGATGTAACCCAATGAAGAATTCAGAATTTTTGGAGAATTAGAACTTGATGATTTTTCGTTGAGAACCATGAACCATGGCTGCCGTGGGTGTTCCTCTTCTTTCCCCTTTCTAATAGTCTTCCTCCTTCCCTTACCTCCTTCTCTTCTTTTCCCTTCTTTCTTCATCTTTTCTCCATTATTCTTCTTCTTCTTCTTTGTTTTTTTTTTTCCGGCTCTCTTTCTCTGTTTTTGGGCGATAGCTGCAGCCCCAAATAAGTGGGTCGACCTTCTTCATTATTGAACTACTTGGACCAAGACCTTGATCGAAGGTTCTCTACCTACAGGTGATCAAAACCTTGGAGTATTACATCCAAGAATTGTTCTGTTCTGAGAAATCAAACTCAGATTCAGATCTGGTTCTGAAACCCTCTGCCAGCCCTGATATCAGAGAGGAAACCCCATCCTTTCACTTCCTGTTTTGACTGAACCTCGGCTGGAATCACAAGACTGGTGAGCTACGATTCTCTCTTCCAAGCCCAAGGCCAATCCATGCTGGTGTGAGAGAGCTCCATCAAAACCATCGAAGCTGCCCTCTTTTCTGGTTCTGACGCAGGGTTGAAGAAAGAGTCATGAGTTTGCTTTATTTCTTTTGTAATCTGATTTCCAGTTATGCCCTTCTCCTTGTCTCTAATTCTCTCATGTCCTAAACTCATATTGTGTTTCTTAATTTATCCCCATCCATTAATTATTAATTCCCTTTAGGTCCCATCTCCCAAGCAGCTGAACAGTAATCTGATTATTTACAAGTCTGCCCCTCTTTTATTACCTCTGTTTATTTACATTACTGCCACTGGTTTGCTTAAATTGAATTATTTGTTAATTGTGGGCCCATAAGCAATCCGATTTCAATCTCTTGAAACCCGGATCCAAATCAAGGAGGCTGCATACATTATGACCCTCCCTAGACATTGCAGTGGCGGTAGCCTCATGCACTGGGTACACCCTTTACCCAAGAATTTTACAACCCAAATAAATAATTTTGTAATTTTTCATCCAAAATCTATAGAATTTAAAAAAATAATAAAAAATAAAAATAATGTTTTTTTGTGGGCTTCCCTATAACTGTGTTTTTTATTATAATATTGTAATTTCACACAATTGATATGCCCTCGACAAAGCATATAAATAGTTTTAGCAATAGCACACAAATTCTTTGTGACGCCCAACAATACGCAAGTACCAGCCCGTCTGGGAGATCGGTGAAGTGTCTCCACCAAGAACATGGCAAGTACCGGGGGTTTGGAAGATCGGTGAGGGTGTGCAAACTTTAGTCCAACATCGTCTAGGGAGAGATTACTGGGCTAATTAATAATCTCTAGCCTCCTTAACATGGCATAACGTGTTTTAAAGTCTCGAGGCCCATGGGCCAAAGAGGACAATATTGTACCAAGGTTAATGGGGCCGAAGCGTTACATTCTTCGCTTCTTCCATGCTTTCACACACTTCAACATCATAACATCTTTAGGAAAATGTAGATATTTCCCAATAAGGAGTACGCTCTTAATTTACTATGCCTAATTTTTTTCCCTCCTCAAAATGCATATTGATTCTATTTTCTTTTGATTATATAGGCACATAACCGTCTTGCTCCTTTTGTTTCAGTCAAATCTCTGTTAAAGTGTGTATCGTGGTTCCGTTCCAAGGATATTCCATGGGGTAGTGTCTCAACTAAGCCTTATCCCTACTAAATGGGGTCGGCTATATTCCATGGGAATATTTAATAGCTGAGTTATAATTAGTTAAGTTAGGCTCTATACTACAACGTTCTAAAAAATGGATTTTTTTGTTTTTCCATTTTTTTGGAACTGAAATGGGGCAAAAACTGTATGGTAAGCCCGGTTCAATTTCTTGTTATTTTGAAATGAACGGGACACTTTTAAGGTTTTGAAGTTCCTTTTTCGGAGCATGAAAAGCTTGTTTTTCATTCTCAGAATCGATTATGAGCATAAGGCGCGGAATCATATGAGTGACTTAAGTTAAGAGAGGTAAATCTGTACTTTACCCTCAAAGCATAACAATAGGGCTGATCAAAACCCTATTACCCTCTTTTCTTTTGCAACAGCCAGAGTAGAGAAGTGTACAGAACTCAGTGAAGGAAACTGAAGCAAGAACACTGCATACTCTTCTACGTCTGTCAATCTTCCATCTGCCATCTGCCGTCAGCCATCTGCCATCAGTGAGGTGGGGTGAAGCTCTCTCTCTCTCTTGATTTTTTTTTCTTGTTTTGCAGTTTATTTTGTTGTTCCAACAGGTAGATGTTTGTTGCAGCCACTGTGTACGAAGACGAAGCAGATCTGCCGTCAGCGAGGTAGGATTGATCTCTTTCTCTCTCTCTCTCTCTTGGTCAAGGTTTGAAGTTGCAGTGAGGTCTCATTCTGCAGATTTGTTGATTTGTCCCAGCAGATTCTTTTTTTGCATTTTTCTGTGGATGCAATTATATGTCAATTTATGCCTTATGTCTCTCTTTGACTTAAGTCATCTCAAATGGATCCTCTGTTCTATAATATTCAGCCACTGATGTGGTACTATGCTAGGTTCTTGGTAGATTTAAGATTCATTATTTTCAGCCAAGTGGTCCAAGTTCATCTTTGGTTAGTTTTAGTTTTCCCGAAAATGTAATAGATTTTGACTAAGACATCAGGTCACTTCTTGCATTCTTGTTACTTGGACTAGTATACATGTAACGATATGGTGGGAATTTGCAAGAAATTCTGTAACTGTCATTCTAATCTTCTATCATATTTGAGCTGTTTTCAATAAATTGGGAACTAGAATGCCATTTGAAGTTAATTAAAATTAAGATAGTTAATGCAGGTTCTTGTTTTTGTTGCTCTGTTCGTGTAGCTGTTGTCTCCTTGATGTTTCTATTGCATTGCATATTAATGTTTGAAAGATATAAGGCTCCTGATGGCATAGTTAATGTCAGGAGGATAAGTGCTACTAGCTTAATGATCCCAGGCCTGACCCAACACTCACTGATTTGGGCCTTGTAAAGGCTCTTGCCCAAGTCTAACAAGATTAAATTTGGAGCATAATGATGTTAAGGTGATTAGAAATTCTTTGTTAATTTTTAGGGTATTTTTACGGAGAAACAGTTCTTATTTTTGGGATTCTAGGGAGACAGATTCATCAAATATATGTATTCAAAGTATTTTATGTAAATAATGTAATGGCTTAAGTATTAGCTTTTGATTTTTCTTAACCATCTAAACAGTATTGACATATTGGCATATAATCTGAGGAGATAGCTCATATATATATATATATATATATGATTCCATGAGTTTCATCCATCAATTGGAGCCATGAAACAATCATTTTAGGATATTATATCATATAATAACTTTATAGTGCAAGAGATAGCGTACAGTTTATGTAGATTAATGCTGCAGAAATTTGACTTTGAGAGTAGGATCCAAAGAGAGGAAGATCTTCTTCTCTACTGCTTGTGCTTACTCCTTCTTAAGATCACTGATCACAATTTTGGTACTCATGGTGTAGATGGAATTTTATGTAAATATTGGTTTCTAACAGAAATGATTCAGTTAAGTGCGAACCATACAGGTTTCTGTTTCTTCCATGTTACAAAATCATTTTTTTTTTGTTGCGTTACCATACAGTATTTAAGACGCAGAATTGCTCCAAAAAAAAAGTGTGCCAGACCCAGAATCACATTTAAAAAACAGAATCATTACAGTACAGAGCCTTACTGTCTCTTTCGTTGTTTAGTTATTTCTTATTGTAATTAGTCTTAGGTAGTTATTTTCTTCTACTGTAATTGCTCTTAGACTCATTTTAATTCGTCTTAAACTCTTAGTAGAACTCCTACTAAGAGCTTATTCTATTTACTATAAAGGAGAGAGCCAGTTGACGATAGGAGAATTCACTCTCTATCATGTTCTAGCTTAACCACCAAAGTCTCAGTTCCACCTTTCTTCTTCTTCTTCTTCTCTTCATCACTGATTTGTTAAGCTTTGATAGTATGACATGGTATCAGGGCTTCGTTAGTCTCACCCTCTCTCTTATTCAATTTCTGGTTTGATACTTTGATTGTCCAAAAGGATCTTCATCATTGGTTTGCAGCAAACTATGCTACCATACCTAATTCATGAAACCCTAGTTTGATTATACGGATATAAACTAGGGTTTCCTTCCTATATTCTACATGCAATACTAAAACCATGGAGATATCTACTTACAAAGTTACAAGGATCGAGTTACATCTCAATAGCCGCTGCCGATACTCTGTTTTCTTCTGGAAATTTTGGTAGCTTTTGATCTTATTTTCTTTTTTCTTTTTTTTCTTTTTTTTTTTTGGGTGAAGGTAGCTTTTGATCTGTTCATATCAATATATTCAACCAGCAAATTATCTCTAGGTTTTAGGGCATTATTGCCCCATGGATAAGGAACAGTCGGTCCCACCTTTAAGTCTAATCCAAGGATTGAATCTGTAGGAGAATATTATCTCCATATGCTGGCAGTAGGGCTCTGTTTTTCAGGCCTCTTTTTTTACTAATCAAGATTGGCCTCTGCTATGAATCTGTCCATTTGGAATTTGCTGAGCTTTGGGGGTTTACTTCTCCCATAAAAAAGCCACCTCCGATGGTAATTAGGGATTTAGGGTCCATATGAAACTTTTTTATACTGACTACAGAAATCACCCCAAAATTGGGTTTTCTGTTTTCAGAATTTCTTTTCTTCTTCTCTGGTTACTACTGCCTACTTTGATCAGGATGATATTGTGGTGTTTTTATCCCTACGTCACATATTATATCCTCCCAAGTTTGGGGAACCATTAGAAAGGTTATCCTAGACCTCTGTCGTCTACTTTCATCTGATCTCAGAGGTTACCTTGTTGGTTATTTGTTGCTGGTTATCTGTGTTTATATCTGGTTATATTTGATACTGTTAAACTGTCATGGGTGATTCAAAACCCTCAGGGTACTCCATTACTGTCCAAATTACATATATCAAGCTTAGTGGTGCATCCAACTATCTTCTCTGGGCTCAGATGGTTAGAACGTTTTATGAAACTCTTTGACCCCCGAATTTGGAGTATCCTACTTTCACGCGATTCACAGGGTTCAACAAGCAATCGATATTTCACGATCAAAGGTGTAGTACTGCTTGTAGTAGCGGTCCTTCTATATCGTATTAACAATCGAAATATGGTGGCATTTCACCCCTAACCACAACTCATCCACTGATTCTTCAACATCAGTCGGTTTGGACCTCCACTTAGTTTCACCCAAGCTTCATCCTGGTCATGGATAGATCACCCAGGTTCGGGTCCATAAGCAGTGACAATTGCCCTATGAAGACTCGCTTTCGCTACGGCTATGGTGCGTTCCCTTAACCAAGCCACAGTTTATATCACCGCCAAGCGGGAAATTGATTTTTTGACTAAACACCCACGTGCTACAACTGCTACTAAGTATTCTGAATGGATAGCGGACAATGCCACAGTACTTTGTTGGTTGTGGAATTGTATGGAGCCTTCTATGGCCTGGCAATGTCATGTTTCCCACCACATTCAAGTCTGGTCTCCAAAGGCATTAAGTGCTATTGGGAGTGTTATTGGGCATCCAATTTCTTCAGATGTGAGGACTAAGACATTGGAGAGATTATCTTTTGCTAGGTTGTGTGTTGAAGTTAATGCTTCTGAAGAACTACCTTCTGTTGTAGCTATTAAGGATGAAGAAGGTCACATTTTTAATCAAGAGATTAGATATGATTGGAAGCCTCCTAGGTGCAATTTCTACAATGTTTTTGGCCATTCGGTGGAACATTGTGGCGGAGCTCCGGTGGTTCAACAAAATCAGAAAACAAAACCAGTTTGGAGAAAGAAGGAAGATAGTGGAGAGCCTACACTGTCAACTGAGAATGGTGGACCTTCTTTGCACAAGAGTAGTGACCTGAGCAAGGAATCCAGCCCTACAATTATCCAGAGTTCAAATTCAAGTTTGAATTTTGAAAAAAGTGGAGTAGACAAGGAAGGATTCATTTATGGCAGATTTTGGGGTAAAAAGATTCCAATCAGAGAGGAATCAGTTACCCATGTTAATGCTTTCTCTCTCCTTGAAGGGTTGACCGAAGAGGTGCCAATTTCAATTTCAATTTCAATTTCAAAAGAGTCCTTGACTGAGGATGAGGAGGATGAGATTTATGAGGAAGAAGTTTTGGAAGGTCAATATATTGCTGAGGTGGATTCGGGTTTCAACTTGGTTTACTCAAATGTGTTGGCAATTGAGGAAGAGAATATTTTGGTGTGCAATAAGGATATCTCACTAGCAAATAGGAAGGAGGATTTGGAGGAAGGTGAGTTGGAAATTATTCCATATATTAATGGCGTAAATAATGGGGTATTGATGGGGAGATTTTCAAATGAGGAATTTCCTCATCAAGATACGTTGGCTCCCTCTTTGGAGAAAAATCAGGGGAGGAAGCACAGGATTTGAATTTTATTTCTTCTAATGAACCGATTAGGATTGAAGGCCAATCAATCCCTTTTTTTTCTCCTAATTACGAGGACAAAGTTAGTAAGAATTCAAATTCTAATGAAGAAGTGTCTGAGGTCGTGGAATGCACCAAGGGATGTGATATTTTCTCCAATTTGAACCTTATCCAGAATTCTCTTGACATTGAAGGTCGGCTAGATGATGAGGTGGCAAAGTCAACATACTTTATTAAGCAAAAGGGGGGTCTCAGCCAAGGAAATCTCTTATACTAATCATTTGACCACGGTTTTGCCTTCCTCAAAAAATCTGGTGGAGAATATTCCTAAAAGAGACAATGTTGACGTGGCAAATGGAGAGGATAATGGCAGATAGATTGAAGATTTGACTCCCAAATCTGTAGCAAATGCGACTTATTTCAAGGTAGCTGAGAATCTTGTAGATTCCGTTATTTCTTCAGAGGAAGAGACAAAGTTGAATCATAGTGAGAAGGTGATAGATCAAGTTAAATTAAACCACAGTGTGGAGGTGACCCATCAAGTTGATAATATAGAGGGTATACATTCGGATTTTTCAAAGGAAGCATCAGAGTCAAATGAGGATAGTGGCCCTGAAGTCTTTAGAAACCTGACCCATCCAATAGTGAGAAGCTTTCTGCGGAAGAGTCATCGCATGAAAAGTGCCACATACTTTCTTCGCTCCCATGATTGGGCTACTTAACTCTTTCATAGCATCTTTTCCTAATTGTTAAAGCTTTTCTTTCTATATTAGATGAACTGTTACAGGGCTTGTCTTGTTTGATTTAGGGACCTCTCAACCTTTCTTTTGGTCTGCCCAAAGAAGGTTATAGGGGTTTGCCTTAATCTGTATTTTTATATTTTTCTTTTTACTTAATACATACAAGTCACCTATCAAAAAAAAAATATATATGTTTCCCACCATAGCCAAGGGTGTCCAGGATGATCTCAAAGAGAGTTTCTCTAAGACAAAAATACAACCAAGGTATTTTTTGTATGAGAAAATTGTGTCCTTCAAGCAAAAGGGAAAGTCTGTTGCCGACTACTATAGTTCTTTAAAAGGCGTATGATAGGAACTCAACATGTAACAACCTCTATCTATTGGCATTGAAGTCCTGAAGTCTCAACGTGTTGAATTCTTAGTTGCTAAATTTTTGTCTGGTTGAGGCTCTAATCTTCAACCCATCAAAAGCCAAATACTTGCAGGCCATAAGATACTATCCATGAATGAGGCTTTCTGTCAGATTCAAAGTACTATGTCTCCCTCCTTCACCAAATCTGACTCAACTTGCCCTAAATAGAATTCAAGCTTTTGTTTCAAACAGTAGCAGTCGTGGAAGTGGTATTCGTTTTCCTGGTAGAGGTCATGGTTAATGGAGAGGCAAAGGTCGTAGTGGTGATCAAGGAAAAGGACAACAGCCATTGGGTAAAGTCATGCGTCCATGTACACACTGTGGGAAGAAAAATCATATTGTTACGTGTTGGGCAAAGCCAGGTATGCCAGAGTGGGATCGACAACTATCTGCTAACACTGTCACTTCTGATAAGAATCCTATAGTAGTGTCGCCTTCTGATGCCAATCATGCTTCTATATTTGGAGGTAGTCAATATACCTCTAAATTAAGAGATGAATTAAATCAGTTAGAGAACGGATTCAGAAAATTTGAGACATCTACATCTACTGCTACCATTGCTCACTTAGGTACCGATGCATTCCTTGCCTCTTCTTCCTCCACACCTTGGGTCTTTTAATCTAGTGCCACCTCTCATATGAATGGTAAGTGCCATGTCCTCTCTTCCTTTTAGAAAATTAAACACCCTCTAGGTCATACTCGTCGATGGCTTCTCTACTCAGGTGTCCACTTCTAGTTGTGTCTCTTTACCTTATTTTCCTATGCTAAATTATGTTCTTCGTGTTCCTAATGTAATGCCCTGGCCCCATTAACCTTGGCACAATATTGTCCTCTTTGGCCTATGGGCCTCAAGGCTTTAAAATGCGTTGTGCCATATGAAGGAGGGTAGAGGTTATCAACTAGCCCAGCAACCTCCCCCTGGGCGATGTGAGACTGAAGTTTGCACACCCTCACCGATCTCCCAGGTGGGTTCGGTACACTTGTTGTATTCTTGGATGTCACAGTCTCCCCCCTTTGAGCACAGCGTCCCTCCTACAGCTCCACACGCTATCGATGTCCACTCTGATACCACTTGTAATGCCTCAGCCCCATTAACCTTAGCCAATGTTGTCCTCTTTGACTCATAGGTCTCAAGGCTTTAAAACGCGTCGTGCCATGTTAAGGAAGGTAAAGGTTACCAACTAGCCCAACAACCTCACTCTAAGCAATGTGGGACTAAAGTTTGCATACCTCACTGATCTCTCAAACACCCCTGGTACTTACTTTCTTGCTGAGACACATCACCGATCTCCCAAGTCGGTTCGGTACACTTGCCGTATTCTTGGGTGTCACACCTAACTAACCTTTAAATCCTATTTTTGTTAGTCAATTGAAAAAATCATTAAATTGATCAGTCACCTTTTATCCTACTTGTGTTTTCAAGGATCTCCAAACAAGGAAGACGATTGGTGGAGGCGTGAAAAGGATGACCTTTATTACTTTGACCAATCCTACAGTTGCATCTGCTACCTCTAGTGTGTCCTCTCCTCTTCAGTTGCATTATCGATGGGACATTTTTCTCTTTCCAAACGTCAAAAATTATGGTTCCCAGTTGCAAAAATATCTCTTATCTTGTGTGTGAAGCATGTGAGCTTGGAAAGAATCACCATAACTCATTCTCATCTCACGATGTTCTCAAATTTCTTTGTTATCCTTAGTTCACTCCGATGTGCAGGGTCCATGTCATGTCAAGAGTCGATTAGATTTTGTTTATTTTGTTACCTTTGTAAACGATTTTCTCGGATGACATGGTTATATCTATTAAAGGAGCGTAATGAATTTTTATTTAACTTTAAACAATTTTATTCTGAAATAGAGACTCAGTTTGGTGTGTCAACTAAAGTTTTTCGTTTTGATAATGCTTTAGAATATACCCAACATGAAATATCTGTTGTTGTTTGTTGTTGTCCTAATCATGGAATGATCTATCAAACTAGTTGCAATTATACTCCCCAACAGAATGGTGTGGCTAAGCAAAAAAACCGGCACTTGCTAGAGGTCACTCGTCCTCTGATATTTCATATGCATGTTCCCAAGTATTTAATTCTGCAATGATGTAGTTTATATTGCTTGTTATTTAATAAATCGCATGCCATTTGTTGTTCTTGCTAACCTATCACCCTTTTCTGTGGTGTTTCCCAAATCTTCTCTATTTGGTTTGCCCCCACATTTGTTTGGTTGTATATTTTTTGTTCACAACCTTCACCCGAGTATTGATAAACTATTCCTGCATGCTACCAAGTGTGTGTTTCTTGGATATGCTCACACTTAGAAAGGTTATTGGTGTTATGATCCCATTACACGGAAACACTATCAGTGCTGGTGTTACATTTTTTTAAACTACAACATATTTCTCTACTAAGAGTTGTCAAATGGATGCTGATGTTCTTATTTCTCCACCTATTGCTGAACTAATTCCCCTTACTACTCCCCTTCTACTAGTTCTCCACCTAAGCAATTACAGGTTTACAAGCGTTGTCCCAAGTCAACTTCAGTGGCCCCAACTACCACCCTCTACTTCATCAAACCCTTTTCCTAGGGATCCTCTCTCTCCTGACTTGCCAGTTTCTCTTCATAAAGGTACTCACACCTTTACTCAACAGTCTGATATTGTTTATCGAGTTTCTCAATTTGTTATGGTGTCACATCTTCCACCATTACTCCACAAATTTGCTTTGTCTTTATCTACTATGTCAGTATCTACTAAAATCACCAGGAAGCTTCGTCGCATCCTAGTTAGTAAAATGCTATAGAGGTTGAAATGGATGCCTTATTAGATCGTCAGACATGGCCTATTACTATTTAACCCAAGAAAGGAGCTTGTGACGTGTTGTTGGGTGTACACAGTAAGTACCTACCAAATGGTTCGGTTGAGCAAATGAAAACTTGCTTGGTTGCCAAAGGTTACACTCAGACGTATAGCATCGACTATTTTGAAACTCTCTCTAGTGGCTCACCTTAATTATGTTCGTGTTCGTATCACCTTGATTGACCTCTATTTCAGCTAGGTATAAAATAATAAATGCATTTCTTTATGGTGATCTTGAGGAAGAGATATATATGGAATAACCTCTGAGGTATATTGCTCAAGAGGGAGAATGCCTCTAAGGTTTGCCATCTTCACAAGGCTATTTTTGGCCTGAAATAGTCTCCTCGTGCCTGGTTTGATAAGTTCAATAAAGCTATTAGAGGTTATGGCATGGTTTTAAGTATCGGTGCGTATCGTGCCGTATCGGTAGGCATCGGCACGATACATACCGATACGTATCATGAAAATTTTAAAACCCTTATGTATCGATACGTATCCTACGATACACACCGATACGCACCGATGCACCACCGATACGCACCGATACACCACCGATACGCACCGATACTCACCGATACGTACCGATACTCTGTGAAAAATTCAAAATTGAAGTGAAATGTACGTTTCGGTATGTATTGGTACGTATCGGTGCGTATCGGTATGTATCGACCGATACACACCGATACGGTCATAAAATTGCCAAAATGGGTAATTTTTTAGAAAAACATAATTTTTTGAGGTGTTTTTGTTCCAAAGTTGCTGCCAACCATTTTTCTCTCTAACTAAAGTGGAAATCAAAGTTGAGAACAAGGATTTTACATTTATGGGACAATTACAAACCTTGGATTCTTAGTGCGATACTCTCAATTTACTATTTATGCATAATACATGTTATATATAACTTTTTTTAACTATTTTTTTATGTAAATGTGTATAAAAAAATGTTTCATATCCATTTATGTGCATATCTTTAGCGTATCTCCGATACGATACGATACCCTCCGATACGTATCTTAATTTTAGCCGACCGACACGACGACCGATACCGATACTTTAATCCTTGGGTTATGGGTTCACTCGGTGCTTCTCTGATCACTCTGTTTTTTATTTGTCATCTTGCTGCATATGTTGATGATTTAATCATCTCTAATGACTCTTCTAGCATTAAAGATGTTAAGGCATACCTACACCAGCATTTTTCACATGAAAGACTTAGGGATGCTCAGGTATTTCTTGGGGATTAAAGTTGTTTGTTACAAGAAGGGTGTCAGTTTGTCTAAGAGGAAATATGTCATTGTTCTTCTATATAAGACTGGCATGTTGGGCTATAAGCCCGTTGATAACCCTATGGATCCTAATCTGAAATTGGGGCGTATGATATAAAAAATTAAAAAAAAAATGGATAACATCTATACAGAAGGCTGGTCGAGAAGCTTATTAATCTTACAGTTACTCGTCCCGATATTTCCTTTAACATTGGAATTGTTAGTCAATCTATGAAGAATCCTAAACAAGCACACTGGCATGCTGCTTGCCGCATCCTGTGATATCTTATACGTGCTCCTGGGAAAGGTCTTGTTTATTGACTGAATTATTCTTATGCTGATTGGGCTGGTGCTACCGATGATCACTGGTCTACTACTGGATATTGCACTTTTGTTGGAGGTAATCTTGTGAATGTAAGAAACAGATTATTGTGGCTCGGTCGAGTGCAGAGGCTGAATATAGAGCTATGACACATTCTGCAACGTAACTAATGTGGTTGAAATATCTCATTCAAAAATTGGGGTTCTCAGTTGCTAAACTTATGAAGATATACTGTGATAATCAAGCTACGATTTATATTTACAATATTCCGGTTTTCTATAAGAAGACTAAGCATATTGCAATTGATTGTCATTTTGTAAGGATTAAGGAATGCATTTATGCAAAAATCTGATTTCGACTCCATTTCTCATTACCGGCGAACAACTTGGCAATATATTCACTAAGGTGTTGTCCGGGCCTACGTTTCTAAGTGGTTGTTCCAAGCTGGGTAAGGGAGATATATATACTCTAGCTTGAGGGGGAGTGTTAAAATGTGTATTGTGGTTCTATTCCATGGGTTTTCCATAGGACGTGTACCATATTGTCTCTTTGGTTATTTAGTTATTTCCTATTGCAATTAGACTTAGGTAGTTAGTCTCTTCTATTGTAATTGCTCTCAGACTCATTGTAATTCGTCTTAGACTCTTAGTTGAATTCCTACTAAAAGTTGATTCTATCAAATATAAAGGAGAGAGCTAGTGGACGATAGGAGCATTCACTCTCTATCGTATTCTATCTAAACAACCTCAGTCTTGGTTCCACCTTTCTTCTTCTTTGATTTGTTAACCTTTGATATTATTACAATCTCCAGATAAACATTTTTGTTTACATATGAATGAAATTTTTTGCTTTGCTTAGCAGAAATCAATAATATACATGTTTTGAAACAAGTTTATCTTCACCTTTGTATCCTCTGTTACACTTACATAAGCTTTGTAATCTTATATCTAGAACTATTGAGTTGTGAACATCCAATTCCAAGTTAAGGAGGATCAGAGACCTGGCTAACCATCCGAGAAGATCAGAAAGAACTTAATCCAACACAAAATCTCAAGGCGGGAATCAAAAGAATTAACAAAAAACAATCAGCTGAGATTCTGATAATGATGAAATTAGTGAGATTAGTATACAGAAGAAGAACAATACATACCTCTGGATCAATACAAACTGGAGAAAAGCGAGAAATCTGTTTCTGCAGACTCAAACACCGAGCCTCCGTATTATAATTGTACCTACAGAAATGTCAAATTAGATTAGAATATACACACGAAATTAGATTTTGGGGGGGGGGGGGGGGAACTATATAAATGGTCAGCTACAAATTACAACGACACCATTTTTCATATAGCAGACATACACCAATACAGATACTTATTTTACTATTTAATCCTATGTAATTTTCACAGGAGCTGCCATGTCAGACACTGAAACCCATGTTCACAGCCTTTCCTTTCTTTCTCTTTTTCTTTTTATCAATGGAAACAAAGGTAATTCTCCAAACCAATGACAAAAGGGCATACCCAGTGCACAAGGCTCCTGCCATTGTGGGGTCTGTGGAGGGTCATATTATACACAGCCTTCCCCCACTTCGCAGAGAGGCTGTTTCCCAACTCAAACTCACAATCACAAGGTCGCAATGGAGCAATCTTACCATTGCACCAAGGCCCGCTCCAAACCAGTAACAGAAAAATAAAAAGGAAACTTACGAAAAAAAAAAAAAAAAAAATCAAAGATTACAATACGGCACTATCGAATGAAAATTTTTCCTTAGTCAAGAAAAATGTATGGATAACAATCATCTATTACAGACAAAAGATGAAACAGAGAAGTAAATGAGTTGTGACTGCCGGTAGTGCCTACCTATATCACATATTCACATATTCATTTGTATCTGCTTGATTGAGGAATTGTTCTTTTCATTTTTTTTCTTTTTTCTTTTACTTTTACTTTCTTTTCTTTCTTTTTTTTGAATTATCCAATAAGGGCAAAGGATACCCTAAACCAAAACATGCTTCGAGAACTCGTAAGATCTCGATATTTTCTCAGTTTCGGAGATCTCTAGACGAGAGTCGAGACATAAGGTGACACACAAATAATACATAATCTCGTACGAGATTTTGACATCTCACCGAAATCTCAGCCCAATTTCTCGTTTCGTGGTACCGCAATCAAAACCACTTAACCCATGTGATATATATACTCCATTTTGGAAGAGACTGGGTCAAAGGTGAACTCGCAAGTTTTGGCCTGTTTTGAATAAAAGCCCCAATTTTGGTTTTTGGTGTAAATTTTTGCCAATTCACACCCAAGGGAAATTGGAGCAAGTGGATTCACAGCTTATTTAAGTTGTGAATAATTGATGTCTCTTAATTCCTAATGCTTATTTAAGTTGTTTTACTTGAATTATATTATTTATATGTGTTCTAGTTGTGCTTAAAATTGTGTGGAATAGCCTAGGGTAGAGATCGTAAACAGTGTAGACTACCAACATATGGTCTAAAGTCAAACTACCATTTTGGGTTTTATATTTTCAAATCTAATGTTTCCTCTGTGTTTAGAAGGCCTAAATAGGCTGAATGACAAGTTTCGGGACCTAACTTGGCCATATGGCCAACGAAACCCAACCCCGAGACTTGCTGTCAGAAAAAAACATGGTTTTGCCAAGATCTCACCAAATCTCAGTTTCGAGCCTGCCCAAAACCATGCAGAAAACCGAGTCCTCAAACCATTAACCAAAATTATTTTCCATTTTAGCCACACTTTATTCAACCTATGTATCATATTGAAAGTAGAAATAGGAGTTTATATCGTATACTTCCATTCATACATCTAGGCTCACACACTGTCTGTAGAACATAGAAGTTAGATGGGAAGAATTGGTAAAGCATGAACATATCACATGAAACCGTCTGTCATAAGCTACCACCCAATACCCACCTCACAATGACTAAAAGACAGTTTAGAAGTTCACACTTTTTTTTTTTTCCTTTTCTTGTCTTCTTCTTTTTCCTTTTTCTTTTTTTTTCTTTTTTTCTGAGACAGAGAGAATTCAAACCATACATCAATACGAAGAATGGGCAAGAGTACACAAGAAGCATGAACAGATAAACACCAATACACCATACAGGACAGATGAAGCACAAAAGGATAGAACTACCATAGAACCCTCCCAAGATAACAAGTTATGTTAGAAGACAAGTTTAACAAGTAGAGAGCCCACTTAGGCACATTCATTTTTACTGGTGACTCCTAGAAAACAGTAGTCCCCAGCACCATTTGTTTCCTTCATAATGCAGAAGAACAGAGATGATGGTTCCACAGCATTCTTCCTCCCCAGTTAAGTCCATATCTTTTCCAGTCCTCAAATCAGCATACGGATACATTGGTGGTAAATGAGCAGTGTCATAATAGATGAATAACAGTTTCCAACTGACTCTTATAGATTAGAGACTGCATCACTCATGAATTTGTTAATTCAACAGATTGGTTGATCTGACAACTATTTCTTCAATGATTCGTTAGAGCAACCAAGAAGGTCTCTACTCGACCTAGACAAAATGGATAATACTAACTAGTAAGCAGGGCAGCCAACATGGTAATCCAGCTGTACGTCTAATTTATGCTACAATTATAGGCCCTTGGCTATACCTGGATTCAAGTCTTAGGCCTATCTTAATTTTACTCCAGGAATGGGGTTGAGCTGCAGCTCATTCACCAGGGCTTCTAGCTTTATGGAATACCCAATTTCCAGAGCAAAGCAATTCATCTACTATTTCAGTTTCAACCAAGTACATGAGGCTGTTTAGTTAGGTTTGACTTTCCAATATGCAGATTCTAGAAATGAACAGTATACTAAAAGATTACTGTAATTATATTAGAAAATTATTGTTTCTTTTGGGGTAGCAAAAACCAAAAAAGTCCTCTCATGATCAAAAAAATATAAAAATGCCTTTCCAAGTATGAAAGTAAATAACTCTTCACACCACCAGAAATATATACAAGTAATCTTCATGTAGGCACTAAAGATGATGTAAACTAATCATGTTATTAACAGTATTATTCAACATGTAAACTAAGTCAACTTAGGCCCAAGCCCCAACTCAAGCTAGGTGACACAAAATTACTATAAATCCAGAGGGTATGGATATCCAATCAAGGTGACAAGTATCAGTATCGGGCAGCATATCGGAAGTTGGTTTTAAGAGATGTATCAGAGAGATGCTCGATATGCTTTGATACGCATGGATATGCTTATATCAGGGTTTTAAGTATCGATGCATATCGAATTGTATTGGCTGATACTTATTGGTAACAGTGGGTGGGTATCAATACGATACTTTTTTTTCAAAAATAAAATTGTATCAACTGAAATTCGATAAGGGACTGATACCATCCCATACAGTCCAAAACATACAGATAAGATACACTTGATACACCTCCTTTAAACCTGCAAACTGAAACCATGGGCGAGATACGAAACCAAGAGTAACCAAAAGCCTCAGAAACTTGTTTTTCTCTTTGATCTAAGTTGGGGGGGGAAACCATCTAACGTAAAAAAGACCATGATCTTCAAATTTCAACAAGTTTTGGGGGTTTAAAAAACTCAAATCATGGATCAAAACAGATTTATGCTAAAAAAGGTGAAGTTGTGGGTCTCTTTTTTTCTTTTTCTTTTTTTTCTTTTTGCATCACTAGATTAGATAAAAATGACTCAAATCCTTACATCAAGCTGATATATATATATATATATGCATATTGCATTATTGCATAATAAGGTGTTTAAGCTGATATATATATATATATATATGCATATTGCATTATTGCATAATAAGGTGTTTAAGCTTCAAAACTGTATTTTTTATGTATTTTAAGCACATCCATGCATTTCTTAACCATTACCATGTGTATCTTTAGCACATATTACATCTCTCCAATACGATATGATACATCTCTAAAAATCACCCGTCGGATACCAACAATTAAATCTTTGCTTATAATACATGCAAAACAAGTGTTTTAAGCCTTGTACACCATAAATAAGAAATAAATAATGGTATCTAATGTCAAGTTATCTCTAGTTTCACGGCATCTATGTGATTCAATCTTCATTAACAAGTGCAATACCAAACCTACAAATAATTAATAGAAAATAATTAAGCAAGAAGATTTGAAGGGGGGGACATCGATTTGTGTATTATGACAATGGCTTAAACCCCTAAAGGTCCAACCAAATCAAGCAATATGCAAGTATAAAATACTACTAAGTATTAAATAACATAAATTAAGTATATACATTAACCATACTACTACTCTACTAATAACACATTAAACAAATCTAAAGTAAAATGTAACTACTAACTACTAATAATAAGTACTTAAAAAAATATATAATTATATATTATAGATCGCATATCATTCAAGATGATCTAAATCTAGGTCAGTTTTTCAGTTTAGATGTGATACTTGGCAAAAACAAGAAGAAAAAAAATCCAATTTTTAACATACTTCAATCCCCCAATTTGATGTTAGATCTCCACTTTGATGAGCTTTGATGCAAATTTTTATTTGTTTAATCGCTTCTTTTTTAATGTAGATGTGATCCACTTAGGTTTTGGCCAAAAAATTATAGGAAAAGTTTTCCTTTTAAAAAACTGGGATTTTTAGGTATTGGCAGACTGTGTATTGAATGTAGCAGTCCATATCAGTTTGTATTCATCTATATCGGAACTGTATCAGCCATATTGATTCTATACGTATGTTGGAACTTGTATCATATAAACATGGCCAATCTCGATAGATATCAGCCATATCGTATTGACACTTGCAAGCAAAACACACTAATAGACAAATAATAACATCCAGAAACTGTAGGCAACAAAGCAATACATAAACTAGAAAATTCCCCATAATTTACAACAATGTAGGGTTCTAGGATCCACTGAAATCATTTTGTTCATTTATTGTTGAAATTCTGACCCAATTGGTGTCTACTACCATAGAATAAAAAGGCAGAGTACTCCTTTTCTTCCATGCAGAAAATTGGACTTTTTGTTCTTATTTTCCCATATTGTTCAGTTCATATTTCAAGAACTTCCCTATTTATTATCCTTTATTGTTCTGAACACTTTACGCTACCATGTATAAAGTGGGAGAAAAGAATTGGATGGTCCTGACTTTGCAAAAAATTTACTGGAGATAAAAATATTTAATGAAAAATTAAGAATGAAGTTCTGTGATAGTTCTCAATGGCATACCTTTTTGCAAGTATATCAAATAATTGACCATATTGCCCATTTACATCATAAGGAACATATTCATGATCTTCTTGTGCAAGTAAGCTTCTATATTCCTCCCACGAAATATATTTAACAGCAGAAACTTCTGATTCCTACAATTTTATTTATGGATAAAACAAACAGACACATCAGTTGAAATTATTTTATGATGACTAAAATGAAGTCTCCAAGTTAAAAGTCTTAATAGATACATGCAGATAGATTCATATAAAACATTCTTCATACACAATGAGTAACAATGCACAAATTTTACAACATAAAACTGTTTACAACTTTCAGAATCAGCATATCATGCAAGCTACTCCACAGTAGTTATGACGGAAAAAAAATAGCGTAAAGATAAAGTATTCCTTCAACAAAAGTAAAGAAACTATTCATCCAAATGCTTCTAATTTCAAAACAAAATTTAGAGCATAAACCAGAGAATCTTCAAGATTCTGGAACCAATCAAGCTGCTTGTCCGTGATGTATAGAAGGAGTGAAACATACAATAGGTTACTATTCACATGGATAGAAATTCTAAATCAATAATTTATATTGGCACCAGTTTACAGTACTTTAAAAAGCCTCCAATCAATTGAATACAAATAAGAAATTCTACAATGTCTCTGTGTTATGACCAACTTTAAAGTTCTCACCTGAAGAGTAAAGGCCGCCAGAGGAATTGGAGCTAGAGTCGTCACCAGATACACATCATTGAATTCATTGTTGATAAAATTACCACCATTTATAACACTGCATTCAACATATAAAACAATTAGAAGGTCAACATATAGACAGAATTGAGTGGTCCAAAGTACCAAACGCTGTTCATGAAAATCAGAATTTTTTTTTTTTTTGGGGGGTAAAAAAATCAACTAGCATGGAAATAAATGTGCAAACATATTATACAAAGAAGAAGATGAAAATGCAAGCACAAAATAAACAGAATCTACTAACCATTCTTGAAGAAAAACAAAAATCAATTCAAATGCATCATTTGGAAGAGCTATGCCTAGTTCTTCATGAAGCTCCCTCCTGAAAGCATGCAAACATTTGTTAAAGTGAACAGGTCACTTCAAAACCAGATCCACCATAAATACATTATGTGTCAACAATCATAAATGATATATCAGGTCAAACAATAAATAGAAAATTAGACAATATTCATTCAACGAATTTGGATTTCCAAGAGAGTCAAAAACTTAATATCATGTTAATATATTTGAAAATTACACAGCTGCAGTGGATATTGACACATCAGCTCAAAACAAAATATGGCACGATCCTTTACCCAATCCTACTGTTGAAAGGAGAATTTGATTGTTGGGACTTGGGAAACAAGTTACCAACTATTTATGCTACTGAAAGTTTCAGACAAAACAATTAAATTCAAATCATCTCTCCCAATTCAAAACATTAACAACAGCATTAGCGAATGAAAATAACATTTAATAGCAATTAAAGGGAAAAAAAATGCACATCTCTATCATTCTCATTCAGAAAATTTCATTAAAATCAGAATTTAGAGTAAGGAAGTGTGATAACAATACGATGAAGAACAAGTCACCATTACTTAATCCATGTGAAAGGTTGAGTACTCTTCAGATAGAAAACACATAAAAGCATTAAGAATGAAGAAATGTATCTTGTAGCTACATTTCTATGAGCAGATTATTATTATTTTAAAGGGGGGAAAAAAGAATTTGGGAAGGATAGAAAGAGCAAGTAACAGAGAGTGAGAGGACAACACTGGGTACTAGGAAGTCAGTGTGGATTCAGTAAATAAGCAAACATGAATGGGCATACAATGACAAACTCTTCTGTTTCTTCGAGTTATGATGTATACAAAAAGGAGCCCGTAGGAGCTTTCCCAAAACACTAGTAATTCCAAGGAAACAGACACTACCCCAGCATACCATGGCAATGCTTTTAGCTACCTGGCAGATACAAGTGATGAATCACCAGCAGATATATGGCCAGCACTTGATATATCCCACAACCCCGGCCACGAATCCTTACAGTCAGCTCGGCGCTGCAGAAGCAACTCTTGAGTACTCTCACAATAAATCCACACATGAACAGCTCGATGATAATCTCCATCTCTATGAACCTCACTCCTGAACAATAACAAAAACAAAAAATTTATAACCAGAGAATCATACAAAATTAGCAATTATCCATCAACAATATAATAGGCAGACCTCAACTCGACATTTTAACCTAGATTGTGGGAGAAAGGGGGGGGGGGAAAAAAAGACAGTTTTAAGACGAAAAAATCATTTTTACTCGATTATTCCAGTTGGAACATGTTCATTTACATCGACAAAATCAATAAATTTCAATTATTCTGCTTTGTTTTGAGTATAATAATGATCAATTTTAATAACCAAGTAATGAACACTGCATTCAAAAATTCAGAGTATAAGCTATGGAACATGGAAAGAGTTATATCAGAGTTCGTGTGAGAAGCTCGATCAAACTATGATTATAGGATCTCTGAAATCATAGAGAAGTGGTTGAAATGAAACAAATTTGATAGGAAGCAATCGAAACTACTAACAATGAGAGAAATGGAACTCGCCTGGATTTTGAAATTCCAGTTTTTTGACCTGTTGTCGTGAGGACGTCAAAGCGCTCTTCGTCGTGAGCTTCAGCCATCATTGCAATTGGTGCTTATGACGACAAACCCCAACCCACCCTCTCTTTATTTTAATTCTTGTTTTCTAACTCTGCATGACCAATGGGAGGATGGAAATTTTGTCCTTTATATACCTTAAAGCACCACGCAACGAACCTGATTCGATGATTACCATCTCAAAAATAACATACAAATCGAATAAAGGAAATGGCCAAAAGATTTGAATAGGGAATCTAGCACAAGGAATAAAAATTTAGGGAAGTGATTCCTGTGAGGGTCTGGAACACAAGAGTCAAGAGGAAGCAATTATCTTACCTAAAAGGAACAAGTATTTACAGAGGCGTCTGTTTATATTTCATGGAGGCAGTTATTTTCTCTTCTTGTGGCATCGGAGCCACACTCTCCAGCAAATCATCTTTCTAAAAAGTTATATAACAAGGAAGAAAGAGGTAGGGCTGCCCACTGATGACACAATGGATTCGGAAATACAGTACAACCCTCGTGTGCCTTCGGCCTCCTGTTGGGCCACACATTGATATATACCAATTGGGTCTCCCCACCCCCTCCCCCCAAAAACAAAAGTGTACAAAGAATAAAAATGGAATTTGACATTTGAAAATTTTGATGGCAATTTCTCAAGTTCTTAGTAAAATGTCCATAAAAAATGATAGTGAAAACTAGAGTAACATCTTCCACTTTTTAACCATTTGAGCCTAGTTTGGTTGTCAAGAAGTGAATAGAAAAGGGGAAAAAAATAAAATCAAATTTGAAGAGAACGATAATGCACTAATCAATCATTACATCATGATGACAAAAATTGGCTTATGTCTATCTCTATTGTCAAAAAAACCTTTTTCTCTCTCTTTTTTTTTTCTATTAATTTATTGATAATCAAACTAAGCCTTGAATGAAATGATGATTTGGAGACTGACCATTGAATAGATTTTAGGCCCCACTTGATATATGGTATGTCAAACAAACCTTAACAATTACAAAACAAAATTTGTATCTTTATTCTTCCCTCCAAAAGAAAAACAGCTGTGGATACAATTTGATATAGAAATGAGTTTTTTTTTCTTTTACTTTTTCTTTTAAGTTGATACAAAAAACAACTTTAATAGGAATTCGTTTTCATCAATAGGAAAATCAAGTAAAGGGAAAGGAACGTTCCTTGGTCATCCAACCCCTACGTCAGCACGAGGGCCAATGAGGGGGTGAGCATCAACAAAGAGTATGTTTTTGGGGTTTCAAAGGGGGGGTATAATTTCACCACCCTCTTTGTTAGGGCGTAGTGGTCGTGCGATTAGGGAGCATTCAATTCCCTATCAAGTTATTAGTACAATGTTTTAGTATTCAATAATATAATATACAAATATGGGAATAGTTTTCCTTCAACCATGGTCAAGGGAGAATCCCTTGATCGAGGCCTCCAAATGGCGTTAGGAGGGTATCGAGGAATAGAAAGGGGGTATTAGTGACCTGTACTATAGGGGAAGAATTGACACTTATTGATGGCTATACTTTTCCTACACCCATGATGCAAAAACAGTTTCTCCAAAAAAATATTAAAAATGAGGACCATCATTCCTCTCCACATAAAAAAAATGTAGAATATTTTATTTATACCAAATTTTGTATAAAAAATTATTACAACACTTTTGTTCTTTTGATCAAACTTATATAGCCTTTAAAGTATGATTGGGAAAATCCTGATCAAGGATTCTAACTTTTTGCTCCAAACTATGAACTCTATATATAACCTTCTTATTTCTTTCTAAATAAAAAAATATGACAACCTACAGATGTTGCATTTTTATTTCTATGCTAAGATATGATCAACAATACGATAAAGCAGATAACACAATAATCAGATCAAAAAGAAATAGTTAGAAGGTAGGTGACATCTCCAATATGTACTTTTTAGAAACTTAACCTCCATTGTTACTTTGAGAGCATCTATGATACAATTCGAAAATAAACTCAAAAATATAAAAGAGTTTTGTTGCTAAAATAAGAAATCAAGTACAAGATAATAAGGGTCAAATAGGGCCGCTTAACTCAAAAGTAAAAGAAAACCATTTAATTATTGGTCAATTTGGGGTCATTTAGAGACTCACTCAGCCCAAGTATGGGAATCACTCATTAACTACAAAGGACCTCAAACTCAAATGAGGACTCACTTAACCGAAGAGTGGAACTCACTCATCACATGAGTTTATGTTGAACTCAAATTCTTCTTCCCTCTATACTTCATGATATATATATATATATATATATAATATAGTAAAAGAGAGTTATTAAAATATAACCGTTGGGATAGAGCCATTGAAAATATCTTGAAAATAATACATGCATGGAAGAAAGTTGAATGAATATTGAATATCCGTCATCATGACTACATCATTCTCCCTCATTTTGAAAGAATTCATCCTCGAGTTTGATGTGGTCATCTTCATCTTGTAAGTGTTATGATCAAGTTCTTTTAACACATTCTCTACCTTTGATATGATGTTCAAGATCGAAACTTGCTCTAATACCAAATTGATCCAACTAAAAAATATAGAATAGTTTTATTAGCAAAATAAGAAATCAAGTACAAGATAACGAAAGTTAAAGAGGAACATTTAATTATGGGTTATTTAGGGATTCACTTAACCCAAGTGTGGAAATCACTCAACCATAAAGGACCTCAAACTCAAATGGAGGCTCATGAAACCTAATAGTGAAACTCACTCATCACAAGAGATTACATTGTAGTCAAATTCTTTTTCTTTCCCACTAAACTTCACAATATAAATTAATGTGCGAGGGTTGGGCACATTGTTCGCTTTTCGCAAGTTAGTGGCATGCACCAATTGGGAGTGAGGATAAGATGGGTTAGGCAAAGGTGTCTTTCACAAGGGTGGAGAGAGACATAAACACATAGTTGGCTAGTTTGGCGGTGTGTCCAATTTTTCCCATTGAAAAAAAGCTATTGAAATATAGTCATTGTCTACTAAAAAAGAAAAGAATATAGCCAATAGAAATAACTTAGATATAATGCATTGGAGAAAATAGAGTTGACATTAAATGTTAATCATCATGAATACATCAACTTATAATATGGTTTTTTTTTTTTTTTTCACATGAAAAACAAAGGTAAATTAACTAAGTCTATGACTATTACATATTATATTTGACTAATATTGTTTCTTCAGTAGGACCTCCTTTGCTAGAGTTTTTAAGTTTCTCATATACTTAACATTAGCTATCAAACAAAAGTTTAGGTAAGTAGGATGATTATCTAATTCTAGGCAAACTAATATTAAAGTTTTGGGCCAGGAATTAAGCATAGGACTATGATTGTTCTGTAACAGCCATCCAATCTCCTTCACATCGCTCCACACATGATCTATCTTCATTTGCCATTCTCGTGCCTTGGTTAAACCTTGAAGCAGTCCTATAGCCTCCGCTTCACCAACCCTTCCTGTCATGCAAAAATTAGATTCCATTAGTAAGCATTTTCTATGAGAAATGAGGCATAAGGCCCATGTTGATATTGTTCCCTTTTTGTCTCTGACACCGGTTATGATTATAGTATTTGAGTTTGTGTGTGGTATTAGGGTGACTATTGGTTGTGTCCAATCTGATTGTGATTTGGTTTCCAAGCTGGCTATCCCAACAGATATCCAGAAGTTAATTTGTTTGATTGTTTGGTGTAAGTCTGGGTTTTGATCATCAAAAACAAGTTGATTTATGTGTTTCCAGATAAAGTAACGGGTGATCATGAGAATAAAAAAGAACCATTCTCGGTCTTTCCTAGGTATGAGGCCGAAATTGAAGCAGTACATTATCATTGTTGTAACCCGGCAGTCACTGAGAGGGGGGGTGAATCAGTGAGTTCAATTCCGATACCTAAAAACCTGTCCGATGTCTGGCCAAGAAAAACCTGATGTACCTGTCCCTGTTTGCACACAGTCGTATGCACACTCAACCTCTCATAGGCACTTCCAAGTATGCACACCCATTCCACATTCCACGCACTTCAATATAAAATGCAAACAACAAACACCCACAACACAGGATTTTTACGAGGTTCGGCAATTTGCCTACATCCCCGGAGTAGTGCCTGTAAAGGCTTCGTACCTACTCAATACACTACTTTTGACTGCACCCACAGTCGGGAGCACCCACACCCAATTTTCTCAAGCCGAAGCTGAGATGGCACTCGTAGTGCCGATACAATGTGTAGCACCCACTCCCGGTGAGCACCCACTAAGCACACGGTGCTTAGCACCCACTAAGCACACAATAAATAATACAATTAAATTGGGCTTATATCAATGCCCTACAGTCAAGCTCTGCCTAGCATATGCATCCACAACTAGCTAGCATGCTTACAGTTCATCCACAACTAACCTAGCATGTATACATTCATCCACAACTAACCCTAACATACATACATATCATCCACAACTAACCCTAACATACATACATATATGTAATGTAAAATCCAGGGTTAGAGAATCTCACAACCGATGGCCTGGAATGACTGGAAACTTGTACTGACAAGTTTGGTGCTCACACCTTCTCTCTCCTTGGCTTCTTGCTCTTCAAAGCAAACACATCCTTGCTTTCTTCTCTTTTTCCTTGGCTTTGAGTTAATGTACCATTAACACACTTCAACCACCTCTTTTACCTCCTTTAATGGCCTAAGAACATTTATCATCAAGAATGCATGTTCATTCAAGGACCAACAAAGAGGGGGAAGCTTCTCCTACCAAAACCGTAGCTTTCTTTCACTCAAAACCCATTTTTCTTGCTTCCATGGTGTAGGGCTTGAAAAAACGAAAAAGCTGCAACTTGGTTCACCCAAATCCGACTTAAAATGAAGGAGATATGACCTTTTGAAGTTGGACCAATGAGATAGCCCGAAATGGAATCTTCGTACGGGTGGCGTAGGCTACACCGGCGGCGCGCGCAACAGGGGCGAAATCTGACCGTAGATCTCATATACGAGATCTTATAATCCAAGCCGTCCGATTAAACCAACGGACAACAGATCCAAACCGTTAGATTTGAATCTCAATGACGTCATCATGACGTAGTCGCTGACATCGTCAGAAGTGTTGTCGATCTATGATTGGTTACTTTTCCGGATTTTAAGGGAGCTTGTCTCCCACTCACAAAAGTGAAAATGCATATTGACCGTTGGATCTGAATCTTCCATGATGGCTTTAATCAGATTTCATGAGATCATTAAGATCGAAATCCTTTTTATACCTTCTGTACACGTGCGAAACACAATAACATACCTTGATAAAGTGTAGCGCCAGTGCATCAAGAATTATGCATCTAACCAATCAAATCCCACGCGCAAGCATCTATCTCGTCCATATCACACCAAAATCTCAGCAGCCTTTGGATGGGCATCAAGCCTACGTGGTCGAATCTTGACCATCCATTTCACTTCCCTTTACTCCTCTTTATTACAATCAAGCCCCTACCTCCATATGTTTCAGTGCTTAAAGACCCCTTGCAACTCAGACCTTCAAAATCTTTAAATTACACAAAAGCCCTCGAATTTCAAAAATAAAATCCGAAAAATCCACCCAACACCGAGAGCAACTGATGGATTTTCGGTTTGGATTTTCGAACCGACTTTACGGAAACGCTTATAAATTTTTCATACGATATCCGATCGATATGAAACGAAGTGCGTTGGAATCGTAACTGGATGCTCTACGACTTTTCAGAAGACTCAATCATCTGAATCATCCATGTAGAAAGACCAAAATGCCCCTACACCTTTCCAATGACGTATCTTTCTCATACGGAATCGGAACGTGATGACATCAGAACCGTTGGAAAGATTGTATTTTTTTCGTATTGTTACATGTAGAACGTTTCCTTTAAAAAATTCATCTTCAATGCCGAAACTGCCCTCGACTACCATAAATGCCGTAACTTCTTCATACGGTATCGGAATGTGACGAAATCAAATGCACTGGACTAGGAAAATTACAATCTATCTTTTTCATGAAGAACCGATCTTCCAAAAATGTCATTTTCATTGCCGAAAATGCCCTCGATCGTAAATAGGCCAATTTTGCCAGTTTTGACCCAGAAACCCGCACCACCTATTAATGATGTATTAAACCACTCCATGCATACCAAGCTGCTCTGTTATCTCATCGGTGACACTGGATACTGCCATGTCATCATTTTCATCAACGTCACCCAAACTGGCCACGTCATCACCGCCACGTGGCCGAGTTGCCAACAAGGACAACCATAAAACAACAATCATCATGTTCACCTCCGAGACAGGAAGGGACTCATGTTTGAAATCTAATGGGTCGGCAGCCCAGACCCGCTTAGCAAATTCACACTCAAATAAGACATGGAACATAGTCTCCCTATTGTTATTGCAGTTAACACAAGTGGGATCCATCTCCACCCATCTGAATATTATGTCCTTGATGGGGAAATCATTATTGATGGTTCTCCATAAGAATAGCTTGAATTTAGGGTGGGTTTTGATTTTCCCAAAAAAGGCCACCATTTTGGACATGGTATGTTGCACTTATAGCTTCTTCTAGAGCACCTATTAGGAGTGTTCATTGAATCCTCCATAATGAAATTTGCAGCCAGATTGGTCTCAAAGTACCCCTCTTTTGATAACAGGCATCGCCATTGATCATTTTGTTGGGACAGCACGATCTGAGTGATAAGCTCAATAATGTGTAATGGCATTATAGAGTTTAGCAATGTTGTATTCCACTGCAAATTAATCGTTGTATCACTGATATTTGTAATACACTGATTAATATTTTTAAAATTCTCTAGATCGAGGGTATGGTTATCCCTCTAGACCCATGGATCATTCCAGAATGCAGTGTTGATTCCATTACCAATTTTCTTGATGACAATTTTTTTCAGCCATGGGATGATCCTACATATGCTATTCCAACAAAAGGATTCATGTGCCTTCACTATTTTGGGGTTAAAGAGGGATCTATTGTGGAAGTACCTGACTTTTAAGGTCTTGGCCCATAGACAGTTTTCATTGGTTATCAACCTCCATCCAAGCTTCAGCAGGAGAGACAAATTTTGGGTTTCCGAATCTTTAATTCCGAGGCCTCCCCTTGATTTGGGTTTGCAAATTGTTTTCCACACAATGAAATGACATTTTTTTTTTTTTTATTTTGGTCTCCATTCCAAAAGTGTAAGTAAATGGAGTCTAGTATTTTGCAAATGGTTTAGGGGAGGGCAAAGCAACTCATGAGATACGAAGATATTGATGCCAGCGTGGATCGAAGTAGGACACTTCTCCAGCAAATGACAACATGTTGGATTTCCATATGTTGAGCTTTCTTCTAACTCTTTCTAAGAGTTGATTGGTTGTCCATTTCCTTTATCCCAATGATATTACTCAAATGAATTTTGATAGGGCCATCAATGTTAGAGCTAAATGCTAGACCACTTTTTGCAAAGTTAATGGTGATACCAGATAGGTCTGAAAACAACTCCAAAATACATTTGATAGTGGCTAAGTCCTCATGATTAGCTCTACATAAATAAAACTATCATATACCAAAAACTAGGTGGGTGATTTCAGAAGTATACCTGGCAACTTTGATTCCTTTGAAAAGATTGAGATCCCTGTATGTGGCCAATAATCTAGAAAGGGTTTCCATCACAATAATAAAAAGGAAATGGCTGAGAGGGCATCCTTGCCAGATTCCTCTAGAAACCGTAAAATGATTGAAACCTGAGCCATTGATTTTTATGGAAAAAGAAGCAGTGCTAATGATGTTTCAAATCATATTGCACCATTTATCTTTAAATCCAAAAAAAACGGAAGATGGCTAGGATAAACCCCCACTTAACCTTATCATAGGATTTTGCCATATCTAATTAAATTACCACAAATCCTGTCTTACCCTTTTTTCTTTTCAGGAAGTGGAAAATTTCTTGAGCTATGATAATATTATCAGAGATTTGTCTTCCAAGGACAAGTAGCTTGATAAGGAGATATGATTTGGTTCAGAAGTGGTTTAACCCTTGTTGCCAAAAGTTTGACAATGATTTTATAAGTAACATTACAGAGGCTTATTGGTCTGAAGTCCCCCACTGTGTGGCATTGTCCTTTTTTGCAATTAAGCAGATGAGAGTGTGATTAGTTGAGGGTGGCAGAGTGAAAGGGTGGAAAAAATCAACCACAAACTTGCAAATATCCTCACCCACAAAAGTCCCAGCACTTTTGAAAAAATATTGCCTGAAAACCATCAGACCTTGAAGCTTTGAAAAGTCCGATGGAAAAGACAATATTTCTGATTTCCGTATGTGTGGGTGGTGTGGATAATATGGAGTTATGAGCGGGATCCACAGGGGAAAAGAGGCATTCGATAAATGATGGGTCAAGAGGATTAGTGGTTGTTGACTCATCAAGTTTGTGTGAACTTTTCTTTTATTCTATGAAAGTTTTGGTGAGATCTTCTCTCCCAAGCATTGCAAAGAAAGACAAGAGAAAAAAGAAGGGGAAAAAAATAAGATAAGAAGAGTTTATTATTATTATGATTATTATTCGGGAGGAGGCTGGGTATGCTGGCAGCTTTCCTAGAGTTAGTGGCTCAACCAATGGGAGGGTTGGGATGGGAGATGCAAAAGGGACTTTTCCAAGGAGAGGAGGAGAGAGATGGACATAGATTTGGGTATACCGCTAGCATTTCCAACCTTTTTCTATTATTATTATTTTGGAGAAAAAATTTGCTTTTCATACTTTGTAGGCAAATCCTTCCCCTAGGGCAATGAGACTCTTTCTCTTGTTTTTGTTTTTTTGTTTTTCTTAACTTTGTCTTTCTTTTTTCCCCCTTTTTTCACATATTTAAATCAAATTTTTTTTTTTTTATCCAATGAAAACAAATATAGCAAAAAGCAATATTTACCTATCATTGGAACATTGGGTCAATTTGATTAAAAATAATTTAGAAACCCGATTTACAATTTTGCTTGTTATGTATGATGACTTCTAAAGTTACCATCTTTGATGTATCAATATACTCTCTTTGGTTTATAAATTGTTTCTCACTATCATGAACTTTTCAAACTTCTAAGCTTTTCTTAGGGCTCTGAGAGGTAAGTGAAACTTGCAAACCAATCTCAACTGGTAGCTTGACTAGGGACTCATGACGCTACTTTTTTGGTAAGTAGGGCTTTCAATGGTCTTGTTGGTTCGAATCCATCTCACAAACATACACAATGAAACAAATCTACCCTAGTTTTATAACAAATGAGGATATAAAATTTAGTTAGATTTCCTAACAATTACTGAAAAATGATTCAAACATGTTTACTAAACTTAGACAAAACAAACTACCCTTTTGTAATAATTAAATGCTTGATGTTAAGCCTTCAACCCAACTCCCCCAATTTTAAACATGTTATTTCATTCCTAGAAGATAAGACAAATTTGTTATATGTTGCTTATGATGCATCTCACAATGGTGTGATGTTTTTAACTTTATCGGGCACTGTTTTTCTACTCGGGAGTGCACCCTTTGGTCCAAACACAGGGGGTGTAAAATGAACATAACTCCCCTCTTGGCCAATGCCTGATATACACTCTCATTGGTCGGGTGCTGACGCAAGGGCCACGCTCCCGAACAAAAAACATTTTCCCAACTTTATCATTACCCATTTCAAGGAGGAACATAAAATGGAAAAAAAGAAAAAGGCAAAAGATTTAAAAGATTAAGGAATATGGTGCCTTTAATGCCACATGATCAAGAGCACCTAGCACTAACATTAAATACTTAAAAAAAATTAAAAAAAAATTAAATCAACTTTTTTTCACGTCTATCATGTTTTGTTTTAATTTTTTTCCTTTGGTGGTACATCTATTCACCCTCCCGTTCAAAGTTTTGGCTTCCAGAGATGGCCTTCTAACAAGGTATTATTATATAAGGGTGAGAGAACCTTGCTGGTTTAGCATGAGAAGCACCAGACCAGTGGGCAAATGAGAGGGCACCTGGGAGCATATTCATTCCACATCAAGGTGGGTAGCATAGTCTTTTCGCACCTTGCACAATCTCAACATTTTCTGCAATAGATTGATAGGGTTCTTTTTTCCCAATATGGGCGAGAGAACCTATTGATTTGGCATAGGAAACACAAGACCAATGGGAGGGAACATGAGAGCATAGTCAGCACACATCAAGGGGAAAAATGTGGTCTTTTCACACCCTGTACAATTTGAGCGTTTCCTACACAGACTAGTAGAGTTCTTTTATAATTCCATTTGTTTTATTTGGGGTGGCCTTGCAGCAAGGTCTTAGTGTTAGTTAGCTCCTTTAAGCAATGAGAATCTTATTTTGTAAATTATATAATTAATATAACAACCAATAAGAGATTGACGTTCAAAATTTTTTAAATTTTACTAAAACATATTAAAAATAAATAAAACAAGCAAAAGGATAAAAAACAAAAAGGAAAAAAAAAAAAAAAAAAAAAAAAAAAAACAAAACAAAAAAAAAAGGATAAAAAACAAAAAGGAAAAATGACACAAGCATTGGGTTTGGTAAATCTTCTGTGAAACTTACCCTCCTTTACTTTTTAAAAGGGGCAAGGGTTCTCTCAGCTTCCAGGGTCTTAAACCCCCTCAAAGAGAATAACTAAATCATTATTTTAGGAAAAAAAAATAAGGGGAAGGGATAGGGATAGGCACGCCACCTACTTTAGGTAAACAAGTTGGTGATGTTGAGGTTGGACATGTTTTGCATTTTTTAACAGTTTACATAATTATTATTGGGTTTGTATTAGTAATTGGATCACATTTTGGGTCCATTACATGTACATGGGTAAATTTATGCTTGTATGGGGATTAGGGCTTTTGGGTTCCCCATACATTGTCTCTATGAGAAAAAAAAACTAGAGACAAGGAAAAGGGAGATCACTTTGGGAGGTGGAGAGTGGTATATAAAGTTTTTTAGGTACAGTGAAAAATCTCAGGTCCTCTTGAGTGGATGTAAGCATTCGTGCCAAGCCACGTTAAATTCCTCGTGTTATATGATTGTTTGCTTGGATTCTTCCTCGTGGTTGCACATTCGTTCCCAACAAACGGAAGGCACATGGAGGAATACGGTAGGGTTGAGAGTCTTTTCACTAGGAGGGGGAGAGGGGGAGAGAGGTAGACACAAGTTAGGCACCGCTAGCATGCCTAACATTTTCCAATGAAATAGATAATAAATAATTCTCAGTGAGAAGGCATAGGAAACCCCAGCCGTTCAGAGAAGCATTTCCCATATAAAAGAAAAGGGGGAGAGTTTTTTTTTTTTTTGTCTGAAAGCATGGCTTCTACACCAACACAGAGGCCAATGAGAGTGTCTGTAAAAACATCAATATGGGTGAGATTTTATCTCTCATAGAGGTAGGTCAATCATTTTACTAGGTCCTTGTATATGGGCATATGAGCTATGTTCCTAGAAAAACTCATTTTCTCCCAAAAGGATAAAATTAGAATTGAATTGGGGCAAGCGCGCACTAGTCATGGTAAGAGTGGTGCCAAGACAAGCTTTGAAAATGAGCATGAAGGAGCACATCCATTGGACAATGTGAACTTTGGGATTGGTGTATAGCACACTGCTAGTGTGGGCAAGTTGGGTTAGAAGAAAAAAAAATTTGTATTTTGAACCCAATGAAACTTGAGCCTGGCAGAGTCTAATATGAATTGGTTCAAAGAAATTGACCCGAGTTGCAGAAACTTCAAATAGTGAAACCAAATGGTAGCTTTCATTTTACTTATGTTTGTAGCTGTTGTACAGTAGACTCGTTGCCAACTTGAGGACACGCTTAGGGCCCGTTTGATAACGTTTCAAAAAACGCATTTCTACCTTTTCCGTGTCAAGAAACGACAAAAACAGAGCAAAAAGTGTTTGACAAAACTGTTCCGTTTCACCTAATTACAGAAACAAAAATAGCATTTTATTCTGGTTCAAGAAACAGAAACAACAGAACAAGTTTTACTCGTTTCGTCATTTCTTGAAACAACCAGCGAAACAATAATTTAACCCAACCCCTACATTTCCCCTTTCTACATTAGACAGTGCCTCTCATCTTCAGTGTTCTGCAGCTACCATCTCCGATCGTACCAACTCTGCAAGTCTGCTACTCCCTCAGTAGCTACTCATCTCAACCCAGCCCTCGTGAAGACTACTGCAGCAACCCGTGAACCTCGATGATGTCTTCTCACCTGCATAGATTTGATCCACAGAGCTTCAAATCGTACAAGGTGTGAGTTGTAAAGCAAGAAGGTGGTTCATCTACAAAAGAAGCACCGTCGATCATTCTTCCATCTCTGACTACCCTCCCAAAAGCATAACATTAGACCAGGTAATTTTTCTCTTCACCTTCAACCTCTGATTTCTTCTCTCTAATCCATTCGTTGCTCGAAGCCCTAGTTTAGTTTTTTTGAAAAAGACCAATAGAGGTTGTCTCAATTCCTTCCTCTCTCTTACCCGATTTATTGGTTGTGCATGATGAAGTTTCTCCTTCCTTGCTAGAATCCCTAGATCGCTAGTAGGCCTAAACTAATGTTTGACATTTTTCAGGTGGGTCTGTGAAGCAAACTGATTTTGTAATCTTTCATTTGAGTTGGCTCTGTGAAGCATGGTAATCGATCATTCAACCTCAGGCTATCTATTAGAAGGTTCAGCTTCTCCATCAACAAGATTTTCTCTCCTTCGCAAGGTATGTTCTGATGTTTCACCCAATTTCTACAACCCTAGAAAATTGCTCTTCGAATTGGCTATGCTTTGAATCAACTCTACGTTCTGATGCGTCGTCCAAATACAATTAAAATAAACAAGGTTTATCAAACACCATTCCTACGGCAAACATTTCTAGAAACAAGGTTTACCAAACACCTTCAAATCCATTTCTATTCCTAGAAACGGAAATTTATGTTTTTGTAATTTTTTGAAACAGAAACAGTAGAAACGTTTTCAAACGATGCCTTAGATAGCAGCAGTAGAGAGAATAGAAAGTAAGAAGTTGGTTTTGGAGGGAGGTGTTCTCTTGGATAATTTATTCATTTTATTTTTTTGAAATAAAGATTCCTGCTAATATGGTGCAAACAACACCCAGACTAATTAGGCGTGAAAAGACCGTTGTGCCTTTTCCCCGCCGTGCACTAAAGAGGCTCCTGCGTGTTTCCTCACTGGCCTATGTTCTGGTATTTCCTACATCAGATCGGCAAAATTCTTCTACCCTATTTTTTGTTAGGGAAGAAAAAAATGCTACCACCTGGCATGTATCTAAGCCTGACACAATAAGTGCAAAAAGACCACATTGTCCAGCACTGAAGATGCTTGCGCTTGCCATCCCATTGGATGCGCCCGCTAGCAGGTACCTACACTAGGAGTTAGCGTTCTTTTACCCTTACATTTTTCCTGCTGATTTAATTTTTAGGAAAATGTTTTCTATGGGAAGTGTGGGGCTGCGCCCAAAGACATGGGGGGAGGGGGCAAAATGATTGTCCGGCCCCTATGAAAGGGAATAATGTCTCCCTTGTTGTTGTTTCTATGTATGCTCCCATTGGCCTATGCGCTAGTGCAAGATCGCACTCCTAAAAAAAAAAAAATCTCCCCTTTAAAAAGGCAAGGGATTTATAGTTGCTTGAATGTATGGCATCACCAATGGCAAGACAATCGGTGTTTCAAGATTCGTATACAAGGAAGGCCTACATGGTCAAGGAGAGAGAGAGAGAAAGAGAGAGAGCAATGCACACAATGTATAGAATTTTAGACCCTAATTAAATCATTTACCCTCCTTGAAATGACATTACTCTTTCATGTATGTCTATGCATCTCCTTGCTAGTCCGTGCACCTTCTTTGTAGTACTAAACTTTTTGCTATTTATTCCACCAAAAAAAAAAAAACTTTTTGCTATTTTTTTCCTTTTTTGAGAAAAAATAAATTCCTCTAAGCAAGAAAACATGCATGGTATGCTTATAAACCCAGAAATATGATCAGTTCTAGCCCTCCTAGATAACAAATGGGCCAAGATATTGTCTCGACCTACCTTTTTTTTTTTTTTTTGGTAACAGTCTACCTTATCAACAGTATAAGTACTGAAAAAAGTACAGACGTATCTAATATACATAAAAAAGAGAATCTCTCAAGGCCAACTCCCTTGATCCTGTTCAAGAAGCTGCACAACCTCTCTTGATGCCTTGAGCCTAACTTTTCGCTATTTTATTTTGCCACCTTACAATCTCTATTTAGGCTGAAAATGTAAAGAGAGGACCTTCAGGTTTACTTAGCCACAATTCCATTTCTATCCCATATCGGTTTATTTATCCACAATTTCATTTCCATCTCATATCGTCACGTGGCAAACATTGGTTGTCATCTAAGAAACCGTTCGATCATCACCATCCAAATGCTTATTAGGTTAAGAAAATAGTACACCATTTAAATAAGGGAGAATGAACGGTAAAATTCTTTCTCCAAATAAATAAGCATTAATTTTTCTTTCACCCATGATAAAGAAAGAATCTATTCAAGCATCCCATCAGTCTCTTTGATTGAATTAGAGAATAATACTTGAACGATTTAATAATGAATCAGACTCCAATAATTTGAGAAAAAGTAAACCCTTTAAATAAAGTGTCCAAATGCAGCCTAAGGCCATGAGCAGTATCAACAACAGAAGAACAAATATTGGACAAAAAGACTGGGTTTGGGCCGTCGTTCATAGTATTGGCAGACCGGTATCATATCAATGGACCGGTATAAAAACCCAATCTTTTGTTTTTTGGAAAACCATAGGGTAAAATTGTTTGATATCGGCTAACCAATGCTGATCCATATTGATATCATATCAATTAATTTCTAAGATGATTGATACCTAATTTGGTACCGTGCACTTAATCCATGGTTTGGGGATTAGGGAGGCTTAATGCGTCTATGATTTACCTAATAATTATTAAGGTGTGAATCGATGACAATAACAAAAGAACAAATCTGATTAATATATAACAGGGAGGCTTCAATGCTTTGTTACCCAATCACATTGCCATAAGCAGCAACAACAACCAAAACATCTCTTAGACAAAAGATTGCATTTGGGGACTTAAGAGAGTCGTAACTAAGGCAAAGGATCCAGATCCTCTTCAACCTCTCCACTATGCATTCGATACTTGAGAGAGATTTATCCATATCTTAAGATCTTCCCAACCATCATCAGATGCTCGTTTGAACGCTGAAAAGAATCTGAATCCACTAAGGTGTGCATCGGTGCTTCGTTTTTTCATTTATGTCCGATAAATATATGATACTTGCAGGACTATTAACAATGATGGACTTATTCACCAAACAAAATAGAAAAGAAAAAGAAGATATAATTCACATAAATTAGAGTCATAAATGGCCCAAGAACTCTTTAACGTCAGTGGGCCCACCTCCCAAGTACCAAAAGTACGAAACGATTTTCTTTTTCTTTCTTTTTTCCTACCATAGGCTATAATTTGCAAAATATTTTGAACTTTCCACCTCAGAACCGTAATGATTGTGAGAAGATGGACAAAAGATGTCTATGTAAGATGGGAAAAAATTATATAACTATGATAAGCTTCATTACCAAATTGTATTGGATGTATGGATAAGAATGATTTCCCCTCTCTCCCTCTTTATCATAGATCTGATGGTCAAGATTGATGAATCATGCTGTTCACATGCACATAGCAAGTAAACTTTATGGTATTTTTTTTTTTTTTTAATGGGTAATAGGAGATCAACCAAGTTTTCCTAAGGTCATAGTAAATAAGAATCCATTTACTTAGCATGCTTTAAAGGGTTAGATGAGTGTGGGGTATTAAGGGGTTATTTTGGGAAGATTCTAAAATCCTATAAGGGTATGTAAACACTAAGATGAAATAGTGGTGAATCTCGCCATGTGATGAAGGAAAACTCCCTCATGAAATTGGAGTTATATACCACACACCAACCAATGGAGTTGCAAAGAATAATATCATCTACATGGAGCTTATATGGTCAAATATAAGTGGGAATATATTAAAAAATTTTGTACGAGAATCACATAGTTCGAAAACTAGGTTTTGACTTATGCAAGTAATTCAGTCGAATTGAAAAAAAAAACATAAAACTTGATCATGACCCATGAAGACTTGCCTAAGTATAAAAAAATTGTCCGAGTTTGTTCTACAACTAAACAAAACCTAAGAATTTTTATTTGTGGTTCTAATATTAGTCCATTTGTTTTCTTCTCACTATGGCGCAACTATAATCTCAATCTCACCTCAGTTGGAAAAGAAGGAGGAAGAAATTAAAAAAGGTAGGGCTTTACTGTGAGGTTGCATGGCCCTTGTATATCACAAGTACAAGGGCTAATGGAAACACACATACAATCATCCAAGGGGAGTGGTAGGATGGTCATTTCACTGCCTTATGTGATAGGGTGTAGGATGTGCTGCCAGGTAGCATTTACCCTAGAAAAATGAAATCAAAACTTGACTCAACCTGACTAGTTTTGACTTGTTGGACACATTAGGTTTTGAAAAGGGTAGATCCAGTCGAAAAACTTGAATTTCCAATTAATGATGATAGAGAAATAATACATTTCACATGTTGTGAACTTTTTTTCTAATGAATGATAAATAAGCTCAAGATCGCTACCTAATTATGTAGCCACTGTACTAACGTAGGACCAATTGGGTAACACTCGACTAGATAGCAATGGTTTTCCCACAATAAATAGATCTATCAGATCTAGAAAAGAGGGAATTTGCCATCATTATTCTCCGTTAGCTCAAACCCAAAAGAACTAATAAAATATCATAGGGTTAGAATCAATAGGACCCAAATGGTGGGGCCTCCTCCAACCATTGATCTGCTTTCAGTTGGGATTTCTTTTCTCTATCACGTAACCTTGTAAGGGCCCTTCACAGAAGCGTCACTAAGGACATATCACCTAGCACCACACAGCAGCACCTACCCAAAGAACCAAACCTAACTAAGACCATCTCCAACTTTATTAGATTGGATCAGGTTCATATACAAGAACAATCTCATATGTTCCTGATTCATAGATTTAAAATCTATTTTTTCAATCTTCATTTAATAAATTCCAAATCTATAATTCAGGAAATTTCCTATAAGAACCTGATCCAAGTTGAAAACGGTTCAAGTTCACGTACGAGATTGTTCTCGGACGTCGCTAGTCCATAGATATGAAATCTATTAAATGAAGAGAAAGAAAATAAATTTCATATCTACGGACCAGAGACGTACAAGAATACGTGAACCTGATCCACTATCATCCAAGTTCTACTCTGGAAGCTCGGTCCTGCTATTTTTTTTCAAACCCACCCCAGTACTAGATCTCCAATCAATGCCACACTTATACCCCCAAAAAACAATCAAGGCCACACACTCTAGCTACCTTCTTCCTTTCTGTGAAACTTACATGAAAATCTATAAAATCACTCTCATCTAGCTCCCTCTCTCAAAATCACAACTCTTTACAACCGATCTTCTCAAACCAAACCCACCGCCGTTACTCTCTTGTCATTAGTTGTCAGCACCACCATGGATGACAGAGGAGCAGGATACAAGCCTTGTGCCATTCTCATCACTGGTGGTGCTGGTTTCATTGCCTCCCATGTAACTAACCTTCTGGTCAAGAACTATCCTGATTATAAGATTGTAGTTCTTGACAAGCTCGATTACTGCTCCAGTACTCGCAACCTCTCCCCAGCTCGCTCCTCACCCAACTTTAAGTTTGTCAAGGGAGACATTACAAGTGCCGATCTTGTTAACTATCTCCTCATTACTGAGGGGATTGACACCATTATGCACTTTGCTGCACAAACCCATGTCGACAATTCCTTTGGCAATTCTTTTGAGTTCACCAACAACAATGTCTATGGAACCCATGTCCTATTGGAAGCTTGCAAGGCTGCAAGGCCCAAGGTGAGGCGATTCATTCATGTCAGCACAGACGAGGTGTATGGTGAGACAGAAGCTGATGCAATTGTGGGCAACCATGAAGCATCTCAGCTTCTCCCAACCAACCCATACTCTGCCACTAAGGCTGGCGCTGAGATGTTGGTCATGGCCTATGCAAGGTCATATGGTCTCCCTGTTGTCACCACTCGTGGTAACAATGTGTATGGACCGACCCAGTTTCCTGAGAAGCTCATTCCCAAGTTTCTTCTCTTGGCCATGAGAGGCCAGAAGCTAACAATTCATGGAGATGGCTCTAATGTACGTAGTTACCTCTACTGTGAAGATGTGGCAGAGGCGTTTGATGTTGTGCTCCATAAAGGGCAAGTGGGCAATGTCTACAACATTGGAACCTACAAGGAGAGAAGAGTCATAGATGTAGCAAAGAACATCTGTGATCTCTTCAATTTGGATCCCAAAGATGCCATCAGCTTCGTCAACAATCGCCCTTTTAACGACCAGCGTTACTTCCTCGACACCAAGAAGCTTAGTCTTCTTGGTTGGTCTGAGAAGACTTCATGGGAAGAAGGCCTCAAGAAAACCAAAGAATGGTACCTTGCCAACTCCGATTGGTGGGGGGATGTCTCTGGTGCCCTCCTTCCACATCCCAGAATGCTGGCCTTGGCTGGTGGTGATCTGAGAAAGCATGATATCAGTGCTGCAGATCAGGTAAAGGATTTTGCTACTACAAATTATGAAAGCTCAACTGATACTAAAAATAAACTCAAGTTCTTGATCTATGGCAAAACTGGTTGGATTGGTGGGTTATTGGGTGAGATCTGCAGAAAGCAGGGGATTGACTTTGCATATGGAAATGGAAGATTAGAGCAGAGGGACCAAATTGAGAGTGATCTGAGGGCAATTAGGCCTACTCATGTTCTGAATTCTGCCGGTGTTACTGGTAGGCCTAATGTAGACTGGTGTGAGTCTCATCGGACTGAGATGATCAAAACCAATGTGGTTGGGACCTTAATTCTTGCTGATGTCTGCAAGGCTCATGGCCTTCTGCTCCTAAATTTTGCTACTGGCTGTATATTTGAGTTTGACGAGAAGCATCCAGAGGGAAGTGGAATTGGATTCAAGGAAGATGACAAACCCAATTTCATTGGATCTTTCTATTCGAAAACCAAAGCCATGGTGAGCTTCTCTTCTAATTATTCTCTACTATTTGTTCTGTTTTCTGATAGTTTCACTTGAGCTCATCAAAGTTTTCAACAGGTTGAAGATCTACTGAGCAATTACGAGAATGTATGTACCCTAAGAGTTAGAATGCCAATCTCCTCCGACCTAGACAATCCAAGAAACTTCATCACCAAGATCACCCGGTACGACAAAGTCGTAAACATTCCTAACAGTATGACTGTATTGGATGAGCTCCTACCAATCTCAATTGAAATGGCAAAGAGGAATCTGACTGGAGTATGGAATTTCACAAATCCTGGGGTAGTTAGCCATAATGAAATCCTTGAAATGTACAGGGATTATGTGAATCCTAACTTTAAATGGACAAATTTCACACTGGAGGAACAAGCAAAGGTGATTGTTGCCCCAAGAAGTAACAATGAACTTGATGCCTCTAAGCTAAAGAAAGAGTTTTCAGAGATGTTGCCAATTAAAGAGTCAATCTTGAAGTATGTCTTCATGCCAAGGAAGAAGGCAGGCAACCTAGTTTAGAATAAAACAAAGGGTGTCTTGATGTTCTTCTAAGTAGCTCCAAGGGTGATGGTTTGATCATAGCTTTATGTTTCTCTGTTCAATCGCTTTCTTCTGGCTCCTTTTATTTACTTGGTTTTATCTAGATTAGATTGTTGGTTTAGAAATAATACTTGGGAAGCTCAGTTTCTTTTATTTGATTGAGAAATATCATCTCTGTTCATGCAGAATTGTTCATCTGATATGATTCAGAAACATGAGACTGAGAAGTTATCCCCTTTAAATTGCGTTATATGTAATTCTCTCCAATCTTGTGTATAAATCCATTATGATTTGAGCAGGCAGCTTATATTTGGTGAGATAAAAAAGTTAAATGATTTTGATATGAGAAGTCAATATGAAATTCTAAGGGAGAAATAGCTTGACATGGAACCCTATTATGCATGGGAAGGAATATGGCATGCCCCGCACACATGGTAATAGACCATAAAACCAAAGGAAATGCATTTAATGTAGGAACGAAATAAATTATATATGGGAGAGGGTTCTCTGAGCAAGCAGCATAAAGGAGTACACCAATAAGGTGCAACGGAACAGTTTCATACATGGGAGCGCAGAGAAGTCATTTCATGTTTAGTGTCAACAGCAGAGATAGAGAGATTATTAGCATACCCTCCCTTAGGGTCTCAAAGTACCTTTTCCCATTATATCAATAATACCATTATATCATATTATATTATGATAGGGAAAAGGAACCATGTCCTGTTGGTGCAGGAAATGCCCAGAGACAGAGCGTGCGAAAAAATGACACTGGCCCCACGCACCAAGACTTTGAAGATGCTAGCACACACCCTCTCATTGGTCCGGCATGCTGGTGTTTCCTACACCAGCAAAACAAAGTTCTTTCTCTCATTATAATATAATATAATATGGTTTTCCTTCTCTATCATTATGCTTAGTGAAATATAATGCTTCGCTATTTGCCACATGGCAATACATGGGTTATTCCTTTTGATAGAGGACTAGGCAAACATCCCAATGTTTCAATTTCAATTTAAAATGATAGAGGAATTAGTTAAAATTACAAAATATGTCATTTTATATTCATCTCCATTTGATGGCATTTTAGAGGCCGGACCTCAATGCAACAGTAAGATTGCTCCATTGCAACCTATTGGTCTCGGATGACCCCCTAGACCGTGGTGGTGGGAGCCTCGTGCTCCAGGTAAACACCTTTTTTTTTTCCATTTGATGACATTCTGATAATTTTACTTAAACTTTGAATCAAAGTTGAATCAAAGTTGTTTCTTGATATCATGGACTAAAATTTGGCTATTGAGATGTATGTCGGGTCTTCCATGACATAGACTAACCTATGTACTGCTATGTGACAATTAGAGAAGTGCATATTGAAAGGAAAGGAAAACGGGCGCATAGAAAAAAAATAGTTACAAAGTAGTTATGCAACAACAGTGATATGAACCTCGAAACAGACCAAGAACACTGAAATACACCCTGCACCTGAACTGTACTCACACAATACACCCTATATCATGAAGGAATATCATGCCCCAGCAGAATCTTGGTTGAACCACCCCACGTTTGCCTAAATATATTCTTACCTCACTTCAGTTCTCAGTCCATGGTTTATCTGCTGGCTTCTCCATCTAAGGTATACAACACTTTTACATCATGCTGTTACAATAAACTGTTGGTGGAAACCGGGTTTGATGGACATACATATCCAACATAAACTTCTTTACATGCAATCCCCCCCCCCCCCCCCATAACCAAAAAAAAAAAAAAATATATATATATATAGAGGAGATTTTATTATATGCACTCATGTACCCTAACATTAGTATGGTGGATTCAATACATCGATCGAGTCAGTGGACCCTCTGGCTATATGTTTACAGTTACTGTCGATATCAGAAGGGAGATCATCAAGTACAGAAATAAGTTATCTCAAAACTGCAGTTTTATAATAACCAAGATAATCATTGATATTATCAGTCCAACATTCAGAAGACAGTAAGAACAGAATAACACAAAATTTCCAGTATACTAATGAAAGAATGATTGAAGCCCAGAGGGCATTCATTTCTAGCTGCTGTGAATCCAAAATAATTCCCGAACAAGCAGCACACATTAAACAATGAAAAAAAAAAAAAAAAAAAACTAAAAAACTTGAAAAACTTGTGTCAAAAGAATTTCAATTTTCCTTTGGATACATAATAAGCCTTTGCCTCCTCCAAACTTGTGTCAGAAGAATTTCAATTTTCCTTTAGAAACAGAAGCTTTTACCTCTTCCAATTCACACAATGCCTTCTGAGCTCCTGTCAACCCTGAACATTCGGTCGCTACCAGAGTGACAGCAAAGTAAAGATAAACAGAGCACAGGAAAGCGAGAAAAGTAAGCGTTGTCAGAAGAAAACGGTGCCGTCGAACAAGGGTTGACAAGCTTCCAAACTCATCACGGGCTGGGAACTGTTTCCTAAATGATGAAGAAGACAGTAGAGACCTCCGATGTGGAGAAGATAAGCTGTCAAGAACCATGGTTTATTACAAACCCTGCCTCAGCCACGCCTGCAACCATTGACACAGCATTTCAGTGTACAAGGTCTTAATGGAGCAAACTCCCAATGTGAATGAACATTTCACCATAATTTAGTCAACAGATGTGTTGGTTATATTCACATGAATGGTCCGATTGAAGCATACAATGATTACATTTGTTTTTAATACATAACCAAGAATAGATATTTGACTCTGTCAGTATGTCTCGGAAAAAAAAAAACCAGAGTTCGAGACAATTATTCTAGAATAAGATAAGTATTAATAGGGGCACAACGAATCAACATATGACAGAGTAGAGAATGATATCCACAGGCTGCCACTTAATTCTACAAAAGCACCAGAACTGTAGACTTTGTCGGAAAACAACTACATATAAGATATGGGATGTATCTAAGAACAGTTTGGTAAAAGAAGTCCATTAACCAGAATTAAATAGAATGAGAAGCTAGAAGGAAGCTTAAAATAAAGAAGTTAACACAATCCTCCAACTTTACGAGCAGCCAGTAACACAGAGAATTTGGGAATTATGTAGTGACGTAAATAATTGGATCAAACCACTATAACAATTCCAATATCCCAAAGCTGGCGCTGAAGTCATGTAATATAACTTACTACTACAGAAATGAGGATATTGTGCACATTAAACTAAATCTGTAACATACAGTATTCATATTTATCTCTCACTAATTTTACTTCTTTATACTTATTAAGCATTTCTCTATGAGGAAATATTTGACTATCACTAATCCTGTCTCACACAGACTAAACAGCCCTAAATATATTGTATCTACTGTCAAGCTAACAAAATAGGTTGCAGACAGTGATCTAGGAAACATGGATAGTGATAACTGATGCCTCCTTAAAAAGGATGAATGCTTGAATAGATCCACAAAATCAGTCAGAAGAGACCCATTTTTACAAGATCCACCTGATGCATCATGGTACACCCCAAATCCTTGGAACTCAGGAACATGAAAAATTCCATACTAACAGTTTTAATTGTTCAACATGTACAAGTGTCCAAGCATGGCCCTCAATGGAAAAGCATACACGATAAGAAAGATCAGAGACAAAATACAAACATTGGGAACTGCAGACCAAGAACCAGGAGCCCCTAGCCGTTTCATATGAGAAAAGGTACAAACAAATAACATCTTAAACTTAAACCAGTACGGAATATCTCTAAATTGACTTCCAGCACCAAATTGTGCAGACAATGACAGTAATCCAGTGGATGCCCGAAGCCCCCACCTCAGAATTGGAATTGATAAGCAACTGAATAAAATTCAACTTTAAAATTTCCATGGATTCCATTTAAAAGCATCAGAGTGGAATTCCATCCTCTCCCTTGAGGAAAATCATAATTCTAGCTAGGGAAACAATCTTCTCTTGCATAAATAATTATGTGTAGACAAAGAGGATGGCAAGAAGAAAGCAAAAGAATTTCAGACTGGTGGAATATGAATTTCCAGCTTTATTATCCCCATGACCTCCAACTATCATCCTGTTGCAAGAAAAGTCCTCTATAATTATGTGTTATATGAATTCCAACAAATTCCTAGGATCTACTCTTCTGTCTGTAAATTAAAATTTCTAGAACTGAACAAAACTTAAATGAGAAATTTTTTTGATGCCCACAACTTGTTGAGATAGTTTGCTACTTAGTCGTCGAAGATTACTGAATTCTAAAGACATCACTCTATTTCCAACTACTCGTTTGATGTTTCACAACTTAATAACCGAGATAATATTCAAAACATCACCCAACAATATTACCCACAGCATGCCATTCACAGGAGACAAAACAAAAGTACTTAAAGATACATTAGCCATGAAAAGTAATCCTCATCCACTTGACAAAGTGACGATTCCAACAATTTTGAATGAAGTGGAAATGCCAACTAAGACACCCATTTGCGACTCTACATCAATGGACAAAGACCAAATACCCTGTCAAAAAGATTCACTTCTGAACAATTTGACATTTAAAAAAGGGGAAGGAACTTTCTAACTTATGAACAATGATCTAGGAAATCTTAAACTGAAAATCTTACAAGCATTCAATTTTCAACATATTTTCAGTTCAGCACGTGAAGGCCAGTTCGCACCAGTTGACCATATTTTTGTTAAGTTGTCAGGCAAATAGCATAATCTGTCTAGGAACCTAACCATTGATTGTTTAAGCTCAAGCTTTGTATTTTCTTCTAGCTTCATTCAGGATAATTCTTTCATGCTAATTTGCAGATTATGTTCTAATGTTTTTTGTTTACCCCCCATATTTCAGGAGAAATGGCGGCAGCGGCCTAGGGATCACCAGGCAGCTCGCATCTAATGATAGTTCAACTATTAATTTGGAATAGAATTTTTCATATTGTCCAAATAGAGCATAAAATATGGCCCTTTGGACACGTTTTTGGATGATTACGAAAATAAACCTCTCTAGCAACACAATTCTGTTCATTTGCAATAGATGCTCAAGGAAGATGATATGAATAACTAGTAAACCTTTCAGATCCATAAAACCAGCTCCATTGAAATCCTCCAAATACCAAAAGTGAGCAAATCTTCAATTCCTACATAAGCTGAGGCTGGTATAATAAGTATTTACGCCCAATTGATTTGGATAAGCACCTAAAAAAGGATCAATCGATCTGAGAACATACCCTATTCAATCCAAACCATTCCAATGAAAACCCATCTATCAAATCAGTAGAAAATGAAATAAAAATAGGAAAAAAAAGTTCATTCAAAGGCCAAGCGACATTAACATAATTAGAACAAAGTCGGTAACATCCCATGACAAAAGCCCATGAATTGGAAGTAGAAAATAAGGATTCAAATAACAGCTCAGATGCAATGTAGACCCTGAATCAAAGAACAAGGAACAGGAGAGAAGGGAAAACTTACAAGTCAAAGAAGAAGAAGAAGCTGAGAACAGAAGTCGTGGCGGCACCAACAACGATAAACGAAAACACAATCCTACATTTAACGTTGGCCTCGTCTTCTCGGTCTCTCCCTTTCTTTCGAACTTCTCCGTCTGTCACGGTTTAATTTATGGAGATCCAGGCTCAAACTTTCACATACAAAAACGCGTGAGGTTTAATTTATGGAGATCCAGGCTCAAACTTTCACATACAAAAACGCGTGAGAGAGAGAGAGAGAGAGAGAGAGAGAGAGAGAGAGAGAGAGAGAGAGAGAGAGAGAGAGAGAGAGTGTTGGGGGTTTGAAATCGTCTGCAATTTCGATCTTATACAATTTCGTGAAATACCACTTTCAGGGGATGACACGTGTATTGATACCAATACAATGGTCCAAATCTAGTACAACTAATAAAACATTAAATCAGTGAAGAGACATTTAAATTAGATCTGAACCATTGCATTGGTATCAATACACGTGTCACTCCTGAAGGTGATATTTCACGGAATTGTATAAGATCGGAATTGCAGATGATTTTTTTCCGTGAGTTTGATCATTTAGCTGGATCTATTAGAACCAACCTCCAAAGACAGGATTTTGCAAAGCTTATTTATTCTGATGCCTTTAATAGGGAGGCACATGAGGAGGTGGGGTCTTATACTATTTGACTAATATTTGACCTACCTAACCCTATCCACCATGGGGCTAGTTTCCACTAACCAATCTAGGGTGCAATCAGGCCCGGATGGGCCAGGTTTTTGGTTAAACCAGGCCCAGCTCAAGTCCCCAAGGGTCAGCTATCTTGGCACTCCCACCCCTTTACTCTCCCCTCCCATGTGAAAAGATATATCAGCCCTTATTTTAGTGGAGGAGAGAGATAGATATAGAGAGCATGCATAGACCATGCTCTCAGACAGAAAATAACCTCCCTATATATAGGTAAAAGAGCGCTTTCCTTTTTTTTTTTCTTTTTGCTAACGATGGGTGTCTAGGCCTTCGACCTGACTATTCCTATGGGTCTATCTGACACCACAATGGCATAGACTTGATCATACCGGGGTTGAATGAGAACCATTCAACTTTCACTGAAAGCAACGAAGAGCACTAAATACACCCGTGTCAGTGGCCCCAAGGAGATAATAGGAGTCAAACTCAAAACCACAACTATGCTTTTTGGGGCAAAAGTCCCTTGCCAACTTGGCTACCCCTTGGGGTTTAAAAAAAAAAAAAAGGCTCTCCGGTCATGCTTTCTACAGCTAAACATAAGCGGGCATGAAAAGACCACATTACCTCTTGACCCGCATGCTTGTTCATCCCTCCACATGCCCTCCCATTGGCCCACATGTTGGTGTAGTAGCTACACAACTAGGGAGTATTCTTTTGCCCTTACGTATTATATGAGGTAGGGCCAGGCTCAAGCCAAGGCCTAGCCCAATCTGAACCAGACCTAGAAGTCCTAGCCCATGGGCTTGAAAAACCCAGGGGCTTGAAAAGCCCAGTACAAGCCCTAAAAGTGTTGGATGGGCTTTAGAGCCAAATTCCCACCGTTTTATACGAATTGACCTACCAAGACACGAGGTGGACAAATTTGAATTGAGTGCCCGTCCTAATTTTACATATCTCTGGTCATTAAAAAAGGACCAAATTTTGGGAGGTTATCGACCCATTAAATTGGTACAAGGCTTTATTGTTGTTGTTGTTGTTGTTGTTTTTGTTATTGTTGTTGTTGTATTGAGTCCAAGTTAGAGTTGCTCCAGATAAATTATAGGAGGCCTAACAATTTTGGCGTCTTATGTTAATAATGAGGACAACCCCCATTTTCACAGCCTAATGTTGGAGAGGCCTATCAACACATGCAATTCACCCTCAGTGTACTACATGGACAATTCATGTGGCTATTCTGATTTCCAACTCTTGGATACATGGTCTAGATTAGTTATGTGGTCCATATCAAATTTCACACGCCGATTCAATTAAATACCACCCATGTATGTCTTAGAATTTTTGAAGTTCTACTTTTGTCACGTAACAAACTCTGATTGAGTTGAAATTTGACTTGTAAATAAGTGACCTTCGGGTTGTACCTATTCAGAAAATTGGGGCTCCATATCCTCCGCACAATCCGTGCTAAAAAGAATTCATCCAATAACAAATAGCTTTAAAAGAAAAAATTAAGTCATAAAAAATTTAGGCTTACCTTTCCTATCGATCTGCTTTCAGTCATGTGTAGACATCTCATCTTTTTCACCTAAGAGGCTTGCAAGATGATGGTGAATGGTTGTTTGAGGTGGTGGAAATAAGTCCAATTATGGCTAGAAGAGATCTCGAGCAATCTCAACTACATCTGGAAACTGGAACCATTTTAGTTGAAATGACCAAAATATCTTTATGGGTTATTTGAGTCATTATATGATTAACTAATCCTTTCAAACCAATTTAATTCTCAGATTTGATGGATTAAAAAAAAAAAATCTTATTTCCAATAAAGGTCTAAAATTGATTAAATTTTAATATTATTTTGAAATATATATTCCTTTATGGTCTGGTGAGACTCCAATAAAAAAAGGAAAAATTACATGATTACTCATTTCTGTGTTTCTCTTTACAAAATTATCCAACAAAAGTTTCAATTAATAAAAATACTCAAAATTGGGTTTTCCTTTACAAAATTACCCACTTAAAGTTTAAGTTAACAAAAATACCCAAAATTGAGTTAGGGTTTACAAAACTACCCACTCAAAGTTTCAGTAATAAAAAAATATATGATTATATGTGGAAGATGAATCACTATTTTGGATAGTTTTATAAACCCAAACTTGAATTTGGGTATTTTTGTCAACTATAACTTTGGGTGGGTAGTTTTGTAAACTCAAATCTAATTTTGGATATTTTTGTTAACTAAAACTTTCTGTGGGTAATTTTATAAAGGGAAACCCAAAAGTGAGTAATGACGTAATTTTCCCATAAAAAAATGTCAAAGTATTTGGAATGATCATGCTTAATAGAGTCCTAAAGATGCACTAATAAGGATGAATGTTCTGATTCAGATTGAAGGATCTAAAAGAACTATGAGCAGGCCTAAAATGACAATAGGAAAAGTAGCAATGAAAGATATGTATAGTTTAGATCCAGTCCCCAGTAAGACCTCAATTAGACCTTTTTGGATGGTAAGAATTCATATATTAAAGGGAAAATTACATGATTACCCATTTTTGAGTTTTCTTTTACAAAATTACCCACAAAAATTTTTGGTTAACAAAAATACTCAAAATTAGGTTTGAGTTTGCAAAACTACCCACCCAAAGTTTTAGTTAACAAAAATACCCAAAATCAGGTATGGGTTTACAAAACTACCCAAAATAGTGATTCTTCATCTTTCACATATAATCATGTATTTTTTTTATGACTAAAACTTTGAGTGAGTAGTTTTGTAAACCCAAACTCAATTTTAGGTATTTTTGTTAACTTAAACTTTAAGTAGGTAATTTTGTAAAGGGAAACCTAATTTTTGATATTTTTGTTAACGAAAACTTTTGATGGATAATTTTGTTAAGAGAAACCCATAAGTGGGTAATCATGTAATTTTCCCTATATTCAACTCCATTTACATGAGTTCCTTATACTTTATTTATTTATTTATTTTTTTGGTCTTTGATCACATCCATGTACCCATCATATTTAGTTGAGTTAAAATTGAATTATTATTGTAGTTGTCGTGGTCAAAGTATTTGGAACATATTTCGAAAAATATTTCAAAGTATTTAAAATCTAAGTTGTCCAGCACCATCCACTCAACAAGACTCAATCTCTAGCACCATAGCTTTCCTAGACATGTTAATGACATCACCCTCATTTTATGTCGTACCCAAAGCATCATATCAATTGATACCATTTACAAGTCAATCGATTAGACTAGTTAATTAATTTCCTGAAGTTTAGCAATTGGTTAATTAGTTTTCTTTTTAGATGCATTATGATTAATTTAATCATGTAATTAATAGATAGCTTCAATTAACTTAACCACCTCTGAGAAACCCTTTACGTTTCCTTAGCTTTAGGGTTTTGTATTTCCTAAAATTAGGGTTTTCTCAATTCTTACTTCTTCTCCTCCATCTCTCTCCCTGACCTGATCAACTATGGCCCCTCTATGTTAACCCTTTCTTTTGATATCCATTACTAAAACCGTGATGATGCTATTGAAGAAAATAGTAAGTATATTGTATCCATTATTAGTAAAGGCCTTTGGTATTCTGAATTACTTCATTTCGTATTTTGGGTATGTAAGTAACTGAATTTTCTCTAGTGTTACACGTAATCAGGGTTTACCCTTTGGGCCTGGACTGTAAAACCATGCAGGTTAAAGGGCTTCCTCATTAGTAAAAAAATAAAATAAAATAAAAAAGAGATGTACTACTCCAAACAAGAATGAAAATCATCACAATGGATATAGGTTCAACCCATTTTAAATGAAATTATGACAACAACATACCAAAAGTGAGCTATTAAACTACATTCTAATTTTGGCATTGGTTTTATCTACAATGATGGAATATAAATGTTAAATATTTTTTTGTGTTATAATAAAATAAAATTTGGTTTACAATAGAAGGAATTTCAATCAAATAAAAATTTTAAATTACAATAAAATAAAATTTCTATTAAAGTGTCGATAAGCCCAACCTTTATGTTTTTTGAAGGGAGTCTAACCCTTTTTTTCCCATATAGAAATGTTCATGTTTATATAAACCAATGACATCCAAGGCATGCAAAATAGTCTCATGATGACTATGTCAAATCAGGCAAGTAAATAGATGAGCTTACAAGATTACGGCGGTGTAGCAATTGATTTACTGCTATCACATTAGAACTGCATGCCAAAGAAAAACCTTTAATTTTGGTTAGCCCAAAATGGATCTCTAATAGAAAGTTGTCTAAATTAGTGAAATCCCACAACCAACCAGGCACTGGCTTAATACCCTAAGGGAGTTGCAAAATATGTTTAACCTCCTAAGACCCAGGAAGCTTTTGGTTTGTATACTCCATCTCCCCTTAAAGGGACTTTTTTTTATCTATTCCAATGCGGCAAATGGCGCTCGACCAACAGCTTTGGGTGTTGGTTGTGTTATTCTTGATCCAATGAAGCAAGTGCGGCTGATTACTTCGGATCACTCTGTTCTGATGTCGGCTTTGATAGGTGAGGCATTAGCTGCTCACTTGGCTCTCTCCTCAGCTATCCAGATCAGTATTTCGAAGGTTGTTTTATTCTTAGATTGTTAGGTTCTTATTAAGTGCCTCTCTCCCTCTCCCACCCCCACTCCTTCTAGTATTTCTTCCATTGTTCAGGACATCTTGCTTTTGAAAGCATCTTTTTCTTTCTGCAATTTTGTATATGTTAGTAGTACTGAGAATGGGATGGCCCATAGTGTCACAAAATGGGCGTTATCCTTTCCCCAACGAGAGTTTTGGGAATCTTCATTTTTTAGAGGATCTGTGGAATTCTATAATGGCTTTTTTGCCACATCCTTTTGAATGATGTGATTATTGCACCCAAAAGAAAAAAAAAATGACATCCAAAGCATCCAAGGTAGGGGTGTCAAAAAATCCCAGTCAACCCGAACCAGCCCTAGCTCACCCTGAGCCCGAACAAGGCTTGGGCTGAGATTTTAGCCCATAGGGTGGGTTAGGGTTGAGATTTTTAGGCCCAAGACCTCAACCCAGGCCCAACCCAACCCAACCCAATCTAATTCAACCATGTTTATTAATTATATAATCATATAAATATGCTAATAATTATTAATGGGTACTTATAAAAAAAGGTCTTTCGTTTTTCACAATCTACACATATACAAAAACTTTGGTTTTAGCCTTTGCAATGCATCAAGATCAAGCAACCAAGTAACAGATAGTATTGGGTTGGACTGGATTGGGTTACACCCAACCCAATAAGGGTTCATCAATGCTAAGTTGAGTTGGGCTAAACCCAATAGGGTTGGTCCTAGGCTAAGATATCCTAGCCCGTCTTAGGGCTGGGCTAAGCTTGGGTTGAGTTAAGAGACCTTAGGCCCAACCCAGCCCATTGACACCCCTAATCCAAGGCATGCAAACCAGTTTCATAATGACTATGTCAAATCAGGAAAGTAAATACAAGATTACTTCGGAGTAGCAATTGATTTACTACTACCACATCATAATTGCATTGCTAAAGAAAAATCTTTAATTTTGGTTAGCCCAAAATGAATCTCTGACAGAAAATTGTCTAAATCAGTGAAATCCCACAACCAACCAGGGACTGAGGCTCAATACCCTTATGGAGTTGCAAAATATGTTTAACCTCAAAGAATGAGCGAATAACATAGAGATCCCATTGAAATGTAACCCAACGGATTAGCACATGTCAATTTTCATAACCAAATTCAATCAAATATCTTCTCGAGGTAGGATTCCTTTCCATAGAGCTCATGACTAGAGACTAATCCTAGGGCTAGGGTGACCTAGGGATGCATATATGCTTGGATCCTCCTAGCCTTAGGATCACTTTATGTTCCTGAGCTTTATGGAGAAAAGCTGAATCCATCTTCTTGAGTATTGACATGACATATATCACCATATATGTCGATGCATTCTTACAGTATTCCAACTACTATTGTATATTCTCCCATAACCTTAGATTTTCAGACCTTCAATGTGCCGTGTGATGTATTTTGAACTTTTTTTTTTATTTAAACTTTGATTAAATGGAAACTTATGTAAACCTTCTCCACAAAACTTAAATCTCAGCATGTAATAATGACCGAATTGATTTCGTATTTTCTGATTTTTAATTCTTTAATTGAAAAAAAAAAAAAAAAAACTATATGGTTGAAATAACCCACAAAATTTGCGTGCACAATGCTTAGGTGTGGGCCATCCAACTCTATGTCACCACTTTCAAGGGGAAAATGGTCTCCATCCAATGAAATTGAGACACATGTCAAATTACATAGAAGATGAGCGGACGGACTATCCATCGCCGAGTGGGAGTTAGAATCCAACGACAATAGTGTGGGTCCCATTTCACTGCAGTCGTGAGTTTTAAGTTGAACCCGTTTCACGTTACCTGTGGGTCCCCTCGAATAAGGTAAACCCACAAAGATTCTAATCCAATGGTCTTGGCTATACAAAGAGGAACCAGAAACACAAATCCATTATCTCCTGATTCTCCCATCTCCCTGGCGTATTAAGTGCTTTCTGCTTTCTTCCTCCCTTCAATTACTTTACGAGCGATTCTTTTCTGTTCTTCGATTTCTGAAGTCTGATCACAAGGTATCAATTCCTCTCTCTCTCTCTCTCTCTCTCATATCTTCGATTCTGTGTTGTGAAGGAGAATCGAGTTAAGATTTGAACTGTTAATTGTTTGGAACTGTCTCTGCTTGTTATGATTATGATTTTAATGAGATTTTCCTTTTGTGATGTGGAATTTCTGGTTTAGGTTTATGAGCAGTGAGTAGTTGGTAAGAGGAAGATGTTTGCCATTGCCGCTCCTTGCGTTGCCTCGTGCTGCGCAGCGTGCGCTTGCGAGGCATGCCGATCAGTGGTGTCTGGGATTGGCCGACGCTCCGCTCGTATTGCTTATTGTGGTTTCTTCGCTTTATCTTTGATTGTTTCATGGATTCTCAGAGAAGTTGCTGCCCCGTTTATGGAGAAGATTCCTTGTGAGTTTCTGACTTCGTCTTTGATTCTTCAAGTGCCCCTGAATTGTAATTTAATTTCTTATAGAAAATCTGGAACAACTTACCCTAGCCATAGAGACGAGCTTATTGTGTTTGAAAAAAAAAATGCATCTTTAGTAGCTGCAACAGACATCCGTTGAATCTTTACCAGACCAAGAAGTTCTTGCGTTCTATTGAACAAGGTTATTATTGTTTGCAAAAGAAAAAATCTCACGGCTGTTTAGGAAAGAATCTCCTTAATGGCTACTCTTATTTTTTCCACATGGAAAAATGATGGGGTAGATCTGATCATTGGATATCTAAGGAAGTGTGAATATATATGTCAAATTTTATCCACAAAGTTCAATCATTTATCCTCCCATCTAATGCCGTACTGTCGAACATGCATCCCCACTATTCTGTCCACCCTCTTGCTAGGGTCAGACTTTCTTAATACCACGTTTTTCCACTTGGAAAATAAATATTTGTCTGAAATTTCGCATTCGAGTAGAGAACCTTGGAGTCTACCTGTCTACAAAATTTCAGCTTGATTTAACGTGCCATATGGCAGATCTAGGCATCTGTTAAGGATTCTTTAATGTCTGTAGGAAAACCAGGTCCCTTTTAAGTGTTTACAATCATGTGGTCCTGAATAGTAATTTCTATGCAGGAAATCTGGTGCAACTTACCACAGTATGAGCTTAATTCGTTTGATAAAAAATGGAGTAAAGAAAAAGGCTTTATTAGACGAAACAAAAGTAATCCATTAAGGTTTAAAATTATTTGCTATTACACAGCTTTACTGACAATATTTGAAAGGCCTAGACACTATTTCCTTCAGATGAACAGAGTTATTTTATAGTATACAAAATGTTTAGCATGTTAACTTAATTTAAAAAGATAATTTTAGTGCCATCTTTTTCCCTTGAGTATATTGTATTATCATCCTCCTCAGCCACAGAAATTGATTCAGGTGCCAGGGGCCTTCCGAACATTGTATGGTGACTTATACTAATGTTATGTAGTACTGTGAGAATCCGTGGCCTTGTAGTTATCAGAATGGGTGGTTGTCAAATGGGACAATTGTTAACAGTATGTCAGCAGGGATTAGAACTGATCTTATACAGGGGTTCACTAGGTAACAAGTTGTATATGGTCCGATCCTCTTCTGAGATTTCTCTTCTTCTTCCTCCCTAGATGATTCTATAATGAGATTCTGAGGGAATAGTGGCCAATAGGGAAAAGCAGAGAGTGTTTTTTATTGAGATTTGAAGGGCACTGGGTGGTGTACTTAAGGGGATCTTGAAACTGTAAGAAATTGGCTTTTTGAATTAAAGGGTTGACTGTTGAAAATCAAGTGCCAAATGAATTTTCTGCATTTTGGGGGGTGTGGGAAAATAGGTCCTAGATTTTCAAGTTTCACACCTAGATACTCTACAACAACAACTTAGCCTTATCCCTATTAAATGGGGTCGGCTAAATGGATTACCCTCCAATCAGCTCTATTCAAAGCCATACATGATACAATGCCTAAACTATGCATGTCTTTCTTCACCACTTCTCCCAGAGTCATTTTAGGTCTGCCCCTAGCTCTTTTAGCTCACGTAACCTGAATCAAATCACTCTTCCATACGGAAGCATCTAAATTCATATGTTGTACTTGGCCGTGCCATCTCAAATGACTTTCTCATAGCTTATCATGTCTCGGAGCTACTCCCAATTCAACTCTAATTTGATAATTCCTTACTTTATCCTTCCTAGTTATACCACATAACAATCTCAACATCCTTATATCAGCTACATTTACTTTATCTATATGATGTTTCTTAACTACTCTAACATTCCATGCGATACATCATAGCTAGTCGTACAAATGTCTTATAAAATTTTCTTATAAGTTTTAAAGGAATACGTCAATCACACAACACCCCGGCCCAACATTACCTCTATTTATTTTACAGTAGAGATTTTGAGTATATTCTTGTTTAATCCACGTGTTAACAAATGTTCAATCAGTTGGGTTAAGACTTCTTCATTTTTATACAGTTGTATGATTAATCTGCATTCCGTTATGAATTGTCAATAATTAAGAGGTTGAAAATGTTTGAATTTCATCCTTCTGAGTTCTGCGATGTAAATACTTTTCCTTGGTTGAATAGTATTAGAATGTGCTTAATTGGATGGGGTATTGTACTGTCACATTTTTCCAGGCAAAATCCTAGATAAACAACTAGTAATCATTCAGAAATGTCTGATCTCTCGAAAATGCTACTACAAATATGTGGTCCCCTTAGTTTTTGTCAGGGAGGAGGAACTCCGTCCATGTAGGGTTCCCCATGCCCACACACAACCCCTGTTCTTAGGGAGCAGGGGCATCTTTTCATAGCCCCCCTGATAACAGGGGCTTTGAGTGGTTATGGGAACACAAGGTGGACAGAGTTCTTTCTCCCTTTTTGTAATTATGTCCCAGTTAATAATTCATGAGACTAATCTTATGATGATTGTCTTTGACTCTTTGCAGGGATTAATCATTTCCACCAAACTCCTGATAGGGAGTGGTTTGAAACAGATGCGGTGCTGCGTGTAAGCTTGGGAAACTTCATATTCTTCACCATCTTTGCTATTATAATGGTTGGAGTCAAGGATCAGAAGGATCCTCGGGATCAATTGCACCATGGTGGATGGATGCTGAAGATTGTTGGCTGGTGTATGTCGATAATTTTAATGTTTTTCCTTCCAAATGGGATCGTCAGTTTCTATGGTGAGAAGTTTTCTTTTAGAGTTTGAGATTAATTGACAACTATTGACATAGTTTTTTGAGAACTGGACCAGCTGGTCAAACCAGATTCAGCCAGGACCAGCCTCTTTTTGGTTAGGTCAAAATGCCCAAAGCCGGAAAAAGCGGAACTTAGCCCTTTTTGGTTCAATGATATCAGGTTTTTAAACTGTGATTATGACCTTCCCCATACCCTGCAGTGGTGGGAGCCTCGTGCACTGGGTACACCCTTATATTGTTAAGGGCATATTTGGCTAAGCTTATTGGGCTTCAGCTTCTAGGCTTCCAGAAGCCAGCTTCTCAAGTTTAAAAAGTGCAGCCAACCAAATTAAACATTTGGAATCTTTAATGCCTGAAGCACCAGAAGCCCAGAATGCTGTGGGGGTGGCATCTCGGGCTTATGTGGTAAAGATTCCACTCATTATATTTTGATTGGTCACACATTTTTTAATCCTTCAACACTCCATAAGCTGGCTTCTCAGAAGTGGCCCCAGAAGCCCCTAAACATGCACCAAGTATATTTGTACAGGAAAGGTGTTCTGGGCAGCGTGACAAGGAAGCTTTTCTCCTTGCCTTTCCACCCCAATTGAGCCATTTGGGATTTGCCTTATGTTAAATTACATTGCCACCTTAACTATATTGAACCATGCCATTCAAACATTGGATGGAGGCATGTATCATTGAACAAGCCTCGAACCTTATTTTAGTGTAGATTTTCTTCTTAGTACATTTGTTTTCGCTTGATCTGACAGTAAGTTTAAAATGCAGAGACAATTTCAAGATTTGGCTCAGGATTGTTTCTTCTTGTTCAAGTTGTCCTCTTATTGGATTTTGTTCATGAATGGAATGATAAATGGGTTAGAAAGAATGAGCTGTTTTGGTGTGTATTCTCTATTTCGCATTCTTTTAATACCATCTTTACCTTCTGATGCGTTCTTGATTTTCATCCTTGTGTACAATGGATACAGGTACATTGCATTGTTTGTTATTTCACTTGCATGTTATGTGGCAACATTCTCGTTCTCGGGGCTGCTCTTTCATTGGTTCACTCCATCAGGACATGACTGTGAACTCAACACCTTCCTTATTGTCTTGAATCTGATTTTGGTATTTGTCTTTGCAATCGTTGCACTGCATCCTGCGGTATGTTGTCTTTCTCTGGTATTTGGACTGGTTTCATCCTTTCCCTGGTTTGTTAACCTTGTGTTCTCATGACTGCATGATCACAGCCTCATTGTCAATTCAGTTATCTTATATACTTGTGTGGTATTGGAAAATGTAATTGTGTGGGTGCAACATGCATGGAAAACATGGTTCTATAGGCTAGCAATGGAAAATGAAACTGCCGAAAATGCATACCATGCTGATGATCCTTATCGCCTGATCAGTTTCAAAAATTTATAAAAATGGATAGAAAATATCAAATCACTTTTATCCATTGTTAAGTTTTTGACACTGATGTTGCATTGCAATTTAACTGCATATTGACTTAATTATAATACTGTAATTTACTAAAATTATGTGTGTGGTCCATTGGTTGATCAAGGAAAATGTTGTCAACATGTTACATTTTACCTCTGCTCTTTTTCCTTTAATTTTAAGGAATAATTAATAATGGTAACTTGTATAATAACTTGTGATAGACAAGAATAAGAGGTCATTGCTTGGAGCAATGGTAAAAGGTTTGGGCTGTCAGGGCAAATGACTGGGTTTGAATCTGGAGTGTGGCCACTTGGAGTAAAAAATGCCAAAGGTTGGATTGTCTCCAAACTCGCCCCTCCCAGGACCCTGCAGGTGGGACTGGCACTGGATAGTGGCCCTTTTTGATAGACAAGAATAAGCAAAAATTGGTGAAAATTTGATGAGATCAAGGGAAGACTCTCTCTCTCTCTCTCTCTCTCTCTATATATATATATATATATATATCTTTGCGAGATCATGAGAAAATCTTAAGTAATGACTTAATCCTGGTGTACCATCCATGATATTTGTGGTTCTCTGTGCGGTTATGGAATGAAACTTTTGGATCCTTGTAATGCCACTGATATATTTAATATTAACTTCATTCTAGGGTATAGGAGGTAAGGAGGGGTTATAAAAGAGGCGTTCAATGATGATATATCCTTTTTCCATGCTGCCATGCTGCAGTCTTTGAACCAGAAAATACAGAAGCAGACTATACCTATTCTAAAATTCCTATAGGTATCAGCAAACTGGAGTTTCCAAGAGAGGCTTTTTAAAACTTGGTTCAATTCTGTTATACCTGGATGCTTGATTTTTCCATCCATCCATCCATCTAATATCAATTAAATTCTAATTCCACTGCTGAGGGCTGCCACCTGGCATCTTACAGAATGCACATTTTAAGATTACAATTGCAGGAATGATTTTAAGTTGAAGCCCTAGTCATATCATTAATATAGAAGGATTGTGTATTCCAATAATGTTATGCTTCTTCCGTACTCCCTTTTCTTTTTTCTTCCTATAGGATGACTTGCCTTTCTTTGCTTCAGTTGTTTGAATGCGTGGACTTGGGACATAATGCATGCATATACTGGCTAATGCCTGTGTACTCGTGGTCAATCGTGGAAGTTTACTATTGTGCAGTCCTGTTTCACGGTTTTTATTGATCTTACAAACAGGTTGGTGGCAGCATTTTACCTGCTTCAGTTTTATCTCTGTACTGCACATACCTTTGCTACAACGGACTTTCCAGTGAACCGAGGGACTATGAGTGCAATGGCCCTCAGAGGCAATCCAACACTGTCCCAACAGGGACACTTGCCTTAGGACTTTTCACCACTGTTCTCTCAGTTGTTTACTCTGCCGTTCGTGCTGGATCGTCCACAACATTCCTTGCAGAATCAAGCTCATCCAATGCAGGTCAGTATTTGTTAACGGATTGTTAAAATATCTTATCTTTTTTCTCCTGGAGCCTCACATTCGGGTACCGTTGTGAACAACAGACAAGCCGTTGCTTCCATTGAACAAGGTTGATGATCAGGATGATGAGAAGAAGGATGAAGCTAGGCCAGTCAAGTATTCATATGCTTTCTTCCATATCATCTTTTCTCTCGCTAGCATGTACTCGGCAATGATTTTAACAGGTTGGTCAACTTCAGTTGGGGGAAGTGGAAAGCTGGTTGATGTTGGGTGGCCATCTGTGTGGGTCCGGATTGTTACAGCATGGGCGACTGCAGCTTTGTACATGTGGTCTCTAGTTGCCCCTGTTTTGTTCCCAGACAGGGAGTTCTGAATGACTTCCAATCCTTCAAACTTTCGTGATATATGACCTTCACCATTGTACATCTGTAAATCTGTTGCATATGTGGCATTGTGGCTACAAAGACTATCCCCTTTTTTGTGTGGGCATTATGTTGTGGAACAGTTGACAGTTTAATAATACAATGTGGTGTGCCAAGGGTGCCATGGATTCTCTCTCTCTCTCTCTCTCATGGAAATGGAACTCGCAAGTTGAATATATGTGTTAGTGCGTGAAGAATTCATACCAAACATGAGCCGTGAAACCATTCTTGCATTGACTCTTTAAATGGTTTACATACCTCATAGCACACATATTGGATTAATAGTCATGGAGTGAAAGAAAAACAGCCAACAATGTATAGAATTAATTACACATGTATCCTTTGTCTTATGCTCGCCGATGCTTCCGAATGAAATTAGTCATGTTCATTGCAATTACAGTAGAACATGCATATACCCCGGCAAGGAACACTGCTGTTGAAACCAAGTAAAGGGTCTTCCACTGTCTCCCAGACACTAGAATTGCTAATGCAGTTGAAGAAATTGCCATGATAGAAAGGGCATTCTTCCAAGCATGGAAAGATTGCACAGCATTTCGACATACCTTGCAATGGATGACATGACGGAAATATCGGTTGGCTGGATTAGGTGCATGCATCGTTCCCACTCCCCCTTTGGCAGGCAAAGAAGCAGAGATCCCAGCAACCAGCCCTGCTGGTGCATGTTCCAGAACAGCTGGTTCCTTAGGCAGTGAGATTGTGCTATGACCAAAGTGATATGGCATCCCATGCCCAACCTTATCCATCCACTTCCGGTACTCAGTAACCCAGGTGTCCGAAAACCTCATGTTAAGGTACAACTCCTTAGTGGGAACCTTCTCCCTTATAAGAACCTCATTTTGGGAAGAGAGGAACCCCATGTCTTGCTCGAAAACCTTACTTGCATTTTGATGGAAGTACCACTGAGGAAATAACTTTATAAGGGGGGATCTTCTAGTTCCTCCAAATCTCACAATGAGCATGGACTTCCCTTGTCCTGCTGGTCGACATAGAAAGAGACCTGAGAAGTATTGTTTCTCCCCATTTTTGTCAACAAACTCTCTGTTGTTCTGAAGAACACATGGTGCCTCAAAGCGAAGAAAGTTTGGCATTCCCTGGTCCATTTCTCTGCCCCAATGGCCTGCAAAGCCCCGACCAGTCCGCTCTGTTACCTTGAACAGCAGTGGTTGTGCTTCTTCTCTCTTTGCAGTCCAATCTGTCCTATCATGTGAGATTGGGATATGGGCAGGATCCATTAGATTCTCAAGGAGTATTGAGTGATCATACGGTAGCACATGTATGGTGGAGACATCTTGGAAACCTGGCCGAGCAAAGTTTTCAAACCACGGCAATTTATCAGGGTTTGCTGGGTTCTTGTCTGACATCCAAACCCATACAACTCCTTGAGAGTCTCTCACTTCGTATGTCTTCAAACAAGCTGATCGAGGAATGCTCGCACCAGCTGGAAGCTGTAGAGGACAGATTTATAGACCTCATCAAGTATTCTTCTTTTGAAGTCCGAGTACATTGGTAATGAATGAGAGAACAGAAGATAAATTGAAGTAGAAAACAGATGTACCTGAGGTATCTTTACACATTTACCATCACCTTCAAATTGCCAACCGTGGTATAGGCATTCCAATTTTCCGTCGACCAACTGACCTTCAGATAGTTTTGCCAATCTAAATCAAAAGTTAGAGATCAAGATCAATGTTACTATGATCATGGAAGAGATCCTGAGATAGTACTCCAACTTAAGTTAACCCTTGCCCGGAAAGAGGAGGTTGGTGTAATAAACTTGAAGGTATCCAAATGAATTTGCTAGCTTCACCTTTCCTATTCAATTCAGAACAACAAATACCTCTCTCATCTGAGATGCATGTTCCCTGAAGTTTTCTCTTGAAAGTTTTTCTCTGATAGAAGTCTAAAATATGACTAGTTCAGAAAATTTTAGAGTAGCCTGAGAGATTATAAAGTGCATGTATGTAGTGTGTATAAAAATTAAAGAGAATATACATATTTGACCATCAAATAAAGTCAAAAGAACCAAGAAAATACATTTGATAACTTTGTGTATGGAGGCATATATGATGTTCACACTAGTTCATCATCAACAGGTAATACAAACACCAGATTTTACTACCAACAAGTTGTTGAAAAGAAGTCATAAGAACTATTCTGCAACCTTCAGGCCAATAATTCCATGTACCTCAACATCTGCTAAAGGATCCAATCTTAATGTGGAAATTTACCCTGGAAGGATATTAAACACCCTAGATGTAGTATTAACCTGGACAATCTAATGGAAAATAAATATACAAGGAAAATGTTTTATGAATCATAATGGAGAGCTTATCAGTGGTGCTTGGCAAGCCTGAAGAAGGTGTTGGGGACATTTCACACTTGGTAATGCCTTCTCAGATGATTTGAGTTGCCAAAGCTACCTATGAGGGCCATTTCCCAGACAAGCTTCACATTCTTTTGGTTTACATAGGATCATTTCACAAAATTTACACATAAACATATGGTTTCAGTCTCACATTTGGTTCCATCTTTTGCTTGGTCTGTTTTGCGGGAGTTTCATTGAATTTGACTAATCAAATTAGTTGATAGAAGCTTTTCAGCACTGTAAGTTCATTTTGATGGATGAAAGAAATCCTTTCTTAAACCCCCCCCCCTGGGGCAACAAAAAAAAAAAAGTCACAGTAAAAGGTTCTTTATTTTAAATGGGGAACCTAAACTTATGAAATATGAAGAAGTGGGATTACAAGGTAAGAGGACAGAAGAACTAAAAATAGAGGTGTATAATTTAACAAAATGCAACAAATGGGGTTAGGCCCTGAAATAGTTTAGACCACTTTGACTGAATTAAAGCTGAGCCAACTCAAAAGTTAACAAGTGCAACAACCAACTCCACAAAAAAAATGTATACCCTCTTATAGAAAGTAGTATTACTTTCGAGAGAATTGAATCACTGGCTCTGTTTTCTATATATTTAATTTTTAATTCAAAATTTATTTTCTCTGATTCATAAGCATGTGCCAGTCCTGCAGTTACCAATGCAATGCAGAGCATCAACCGTAAAATGTGTTTCCATTATAAATTCAATCCACCATATATGTGGCAATTCTTCGCCTGACTTGCCAAACTAATTGGTTTTTCTTGGTTATTTCCACTATTTCTGTACCACAAGACATTCTATGAACAATCATATGTTCATAAGAACTTTACCACCACAAACCCCCCCCCTCCAAAAAAAAAAAACCCACAAAACATGAATCAATACATTACTTTTCCACCAAAAAAAAAAAAAAAAATACAATTACTTATTTTTCACTCTTAATTTAGGACTTATTGTAGTTCAACATCAAAATGTATTCCAAAACCAACAAAGCAATTAACCAAGAATTTCTATTGGATCTCATAAATCAATTTCTACTTCAAAAATCATGCCAATTACAGATTCCTACATATTGAACCAAGAAATGCCAAGGATACTGCCCTCATCCCTTGAGTAGCCTTTCTACAGAATCAGGCAATCATAGTGCAATTCTACAATTTTAAAATGGTTGCCGTAACTCAGTGTGCAGGCCTGCAACAGGAATGTAGAGTAGTCTCCTATTATTAAATGAATTCTCGAATCCAATTTTGTTATTTTTTTGTGTTTGGTAGGCTCCAATGTCTGTAACCATGCAAAATCCAGTGACCCACTTGATCATTTGTCGAAAAGAAGTAGAAGAAATGGAAAAAGGAAGTACCCAATAACCATTAAGAATCAAATAAGCAGAAAAGAATCCAAAACCCAATGGTTGGTTACCTGTGAGGGCATCTATCTTCATAGCAATGAAGAAAACCACATCCATCTCTGTACAGCACGATCTGCTTGTCAAAGACATTGAGACCCAAAGGAGCATCATCTGGAATATCCCTAGTTAGATACAGAGGATACCACTCCTCTCTCCAATCATAATCCACAACAGACTTTTCACCAATTTCTTGTTCCTCCACGGTAGATCCCAGAAGAACCGTCTGATCATCTTCTGATTCAGCAGGTTCCTCCTTTTCATCAACAGAGACAAACCCCCCTACCTCTGTAACTGCAGAACATTTGATCACTCCCCTCCTTGCTTGATTCAGTTTTCTTCTCGGACCCAGATCAGTATGTGAAGCTGAGAACATGTTTGGAACAGAAAGAGAAGAATATGTCCTTGTTCTTCTTCTTCTTCTTGTTTGTCTTGTATTGGTGAGATTGTCAGAGAAGGGAAACCTTTTTGAGAGGGTAATTTCAGAGAGAAAAGTTCGTAACAGAGCCATTTTTTTTTTTTTTTTTGCTGAACTGAACAAGAACAAACTGAAGAGGGAAAACGTAGCAAGAAGTAGAAGAAAATGAAGTAACTATAGTCTTTAGGGAGCTCCAGACCACACAAAGCCTAAAGTTCTAGAATCGTGAGTCTGTGACTAGTGAGAGAAATGTGCAAGCGAAAATTTCTAGAAAGAGACAAAACATAGGAAAATAAGACTACACGCAAACTAAATACAGCTTATACGATGGCTCCAACTTGTCAACTGTGGTAGAAGCCAAGAAAGATTTTTCTTCTCTCTGCTTTCCCTCTTCTCTTAACAGATAAATCAAGTCCGACTTACTAGAAATTTTTAGTTTGTTCATTTCTTCCTGTGAGCAACATGGATCACATTTTAAACCAACCACGTGGATTAATGGAAATAGTGGTGCATGCTCTAAATGTTGGGGGTACAATGTCTTTTAATACCATCTGTAGCTAAAGTGGATTGTTGTCGAGAAAATTTTGTTAAGAGTATTTTTATGAACCTTTTGGGACAAAGACAGGCATGCTAGCAGGTCACTTAGGAATTAGGTATACTAGCATCTTCTGACCGTTAGATGAAATAGAAAAGATCTCATCCGTTCATAAATATTACCTTACATAATCTTCTCAATACCGTCACTCTATAAACCTTTTTTCTACTTTTCTGCGGCCGGCTCCCCTCCCTTCGACAAATTTGTATCTCCTTCACCATCTTTCTCTCTCTCTCTCTCTCTCTCGTCCTGCATGCCCCCTGCAATTGAGAGGGATTTCACAGCCATCTACAACTCTTAGTTTTTGTTAATGGCAACCATAGTTTGCCCTAATTATATTTCTTGTTTCTTATTTTAAATTTGCAACTGTAAGAAAGAAATTTTACCCAAACCATCATTTATTCTCTCTATATCTCTCTGAATCAAACCCACAGAAAGCAAGTGATTGAAAAATTTTACCCAAACCATCGTCGTCATCGTCATCACGAGGTCATGATCATCATCATTTTTATCGTAATGGACTAATGCTCTGGTTCTCTTCCTTGAACGTTTAATACAACTAGAAGAACCATTGTCTGGATTTAATCTAACGACCCTCCTCCCACTTCCATCTACATGATGGATCCCATTAGGCAAGAATTCCTCATCATCCTAGCTGTAGTCAACTTCATCATCTTTAGAAATTCTTGTTCTTTTGTGTGAACGTTTAACGCTAGGTTTCCTTTGATCTCAAATAACGGATCGGGATTTCAATCCAATAACCCTTTTCTCCTCCTCCTCTTGACTCCTGCCACTTACCGCCTCAAAATCAAAAGTTTCCTTTGAATCTTCTCCAGCAAAGGAAGAAACGTAAAATCGGTAATTATAAGATGTATAATTTCCTTCATCTAAATCATCCGAACCCTCTTCTTTAGAACGAACCCTCTCTTTCCACTGTGCCGAGGAACTAATTTTCTTCCCCTTCCCATCTTTGAATAAGGAAACACTAGGGATTAAATTCAATCATAGAAAACAAAAAATTTTTTTTTTTTTTGGTGGAATAGAAAACAAAATTCAAGATATTCGGTCGTCTTCCATTTGTTCCTGGACTATATCAATTGGGTGAAGAATAAACAGAGAATTTTAAGAAAAATCAAAATCTCAAAAATAAGAAACTGCCCAGAATTCCATCGGAGAAGACAATCTATTCACCGCTAAAGCTTCTTTGATCTGTTACTGGAACAAGAAGATCAGCATCAACTTACCCAAACCAGCGTTTTTTCTCTCCAAGGCATCTCCTTTGAACACCGTGGAGTCATCCTACCTCACCAAACTCGCCGGTGTAGGAGAAAAAGATGGAGATAAGATGTAGCAGCAGTAGAGTGAAAGTTTAGATCTTTTCCCTTCATCTAACGGTTATATTTAAGATGACCAATCCTATGGTTAAAATGCGCTAGCATACCTAATTCCTAGGTGACCTGCTAGCATACCTATCCCTCTCCCAAATTGTTTATATAGGATTTCGCTATTATTTGTGGTGAGGTTTTCTTGCTCTACAAGCAATCTGCGAGAAGGTGAGGATAAACGTTGTAACCCTATTCTCTATTGATAGTGAAATAGGATCTCATCTCACTGACGTTGTAGGCAATTTTGTCAAACTTCATAAATCTATGTGCATTGTGATATACCATATATATATATATATATATTCGTTGATTGATCAACGGTTGGGTTATCAGACCCAAGACCAGATCAGCAGGAGCATGAGCATGGAACCTGCCCCCCCTCGAAAGATCACCGAGCACCCAACCAACCTCACAAAAGTACCAACACTAATAACCCACTTGACTCAAGATTATGGACTACGAGTGTTAACCTGGGTCAGACGGTTGCTTAACCCTTAACCCTACTGTGGTCAGGTTAACGGTTGGAGGATCTTACTATGGTTTGGTTAGCGGTTAGTGGACCTTACTTTGGTTAGCGGTAAGTGGATCTTACTATGGTTTGGTTAACGATTGCGGTAAGTAACTCAAGTCGAGTTAATCGTTATGGTCTCAGGCAGCTAGGCCACGATGGAAGATCTCTTCAATAAGGTAAGGACACGCGTCTATATGGCAGAGCCTCTTGACCAATGAGAAAGACCCTTGCTACCTATATAATGAAGGTTGGCTCGGCTATGGAAAGGGGTAAGCTCTTAATACATTGAACACCCTACATTATAGTGTTATGGAGACTGACTTTGGTATTGGAGCCTGGTCCCAGAGCTCTCTCCGGGCCAGCTTCTAATTTGTGTTCTGCATGTCTACGCCAGGTGGAAATGCGTAGTAACACATTGTGTGATTGCTTGTTTTTGCTTTTTCATTCTTTTTTGCATCATTTTAGGATTGTATTTCTACACTTACAATCAATCAGAGTAGATAGAAAAGTTGGTGGGTAATCATAGATAGACACAAATTTTGTGAATATTGTTCTTTTATGAGCCACAAGCCTGGGTGTATTGAAGTTATTAGTAAAAAAAAAAAAAAAGAAAAAAAAGGCTTCAATACAGCCCAGGGATTGACACCAGCCAATTATAGCTTCACATTTGGAATCAACTGTACAGTTCCCCCTACCCCTACCCCTACCCCTCCCCCAGCATATTTACTTGTTTAATGCACAACTCTTACCTTACAGGTATAACATTCTGGTTCCAAGAACTTGGCACACAACCCTTGCAATGAGCATGGATTTCCCTTGCCACTGGTTGACAAAGAAAGATAGCGGAGAAATAAATACTATTTCACCCCGTCTTCAAAACGTAGGGAAGCTGTAGCTTGAAAGGCAATGCTAGCAGCCTAGGCATTTTAGAGGTCTTCCTTGTATGATTGATACCTCGTCATAATCATCTAGGGAGGCAGATCCATTGTCTTTCTCTTCTTGTTTTTGGTTGGAGCGCCATGGGATGTTTCTCATCTTTTCTTCAATTCTACATTCTCTCTCCGGATATGGAAAGGGATACTTCACCAGTGTTGGGCCCGTAGGATAAGGGTGGTGACCCTTGAAAGAGAGACGGTGTGGGTCAAGAAAAATTTTAAAGGGAAAACTGGCTTTGATTTGGTGAGCATATTAGCACTTGATGCTTTTCATTTTACCATAGTTGGTGGGATAGAAACCGAACTGGGCAAGGAAATCTAGATCTATGCATTAGATATAGGACGCAAATCTCTCTTTGATGCTCTCGGAAGACTTGGGAAGCGAATCCCCCAGAAGCAGACATTGCCTTCTCTTGGGAACTTCTCATGAGGGTTCCTAAGGAGCATGGTTTCAAGTATGATATCTTATCTGCTGCATCGGTCGTATCGTATTGGTATCGATTAAGATCGATTCCTGATCTTTGATCTATCCGGATCGATTACCCATAACATTTCAGAGGTAAAATAGTGGAAAATAAAGGACAAAAGTGACCGATATGCATCAATCATCTCTGATACTGATCTAAATCGAATTGATATCAATGAAGATCGATACCAATACCGATACCAAGAATTAAATCCATGCTGAGGAGCCTCTTCGAGTTTGTGTTTTAGTTTTTAAAGCTTTCTATTTTCTTTATGGGCAAGGGAGCACTCCACTCTCCCACGTCCTCTTCAAACACAGTTGGACGTGGGGAACACTAGATGAACATCATTATTTCTCCCTTTCTTTATTTTCCTATTGTTTTTCCCTTTTTTTTTTTTTTCTTAGGTGTGGTGGGGTGAGCGGACTTGACTGCAGCTATCGGCCTTGTTGAATATATTCGTTATCTTCACCACCACCCTTTACATCCCCTCTCCAAAAAAAAAAAAAAAAAAAACCCACAAAACATGAATCAAATACAATTACTTATTCCACCAAAAAAAAAAAAAAAAAAAATTCTCAAACTAGAACCTCTAATAAATCTAAAGTGAAAGAATGAAACAATCTACATCATGTAGCTGATAAGTATAGTAGCTACAAGTATAGTCCAATATTCCTCCCACTCAATCTGTCAATTTGTACCTGCCATACTCATGAAATAATAGATCAATCACAACCTCACTTTGGATAGGATTTGGCTCTTCTACTGCATAATAGAGGTGGCAGTAGAAGATCTCCAGAGTGTTCGATCTAAGCTATTGCCTCTATTGCGAATTGGAGGAGCCCCATCCCCTTGGATAAGCATAGATAAGACTAAGGTGACGTGAGTTGAATGATCCTTTCTTCTAAGTCAGTCAAGCTCTCAGCTTTTTTTTTTTTTTTTTTTTTTGTGGGGGGGGGTGTTAAAAGCTCTCAATATTAGTTAGGTTGAGAAATGGTGAAGCAATACTCTATGTTATCCTAACTAGCAATTATGCTTGCCAAAATACAAGAAAACAAAAATTCTCCTCATAAATGGAGAGATTGACACACAACCCTGCATGGAGCAATAGAATTAGAAGTGATTGATAGATTGTGCAACCAAACAATCCAAACAGGCTTATAATCACCACCGTAATGTGTAACATAGGATTTAAGAATAAAAATAAGTAAAAATAGATATGACGACAAAGTCCCTCTCCACAGACGAGAGGAGAGAAAATGTGGCCTAAATCTACCTTTTTAAGGTCTTGTGATGAGAACTCTGTTTTGAATATTGAAAGGGTTTTGGATCTTTGATTTGAACTTTGGGTAGAGATTTAAGAGAAAACACATTATTAAGTGTTTAGGAGAGGGTTCTCTAAGCAAGCAGGTACTTTACGCTTTCTCACATTGATTTATTTAATTGTTTTTAAATATAATATAATAATTCATGTTGTAGTGTTTGCCGAAAAATTATAGAAGACTAAGAGGTAAACCAAGTGATCAATTCAAAAGAAAAAATGCATTCGGCATCCAAAGGAAATTCACCTAAGGGATAAGAGAACTTAAAAAGAACTACTTCTTCTTAAAAGCCAAAGGCTCAAATTATGAATAAACTCCAAGCATGTTCCATTCTATTTACTAGTGTAAGCTTATGTAGATGAGCATGGAACATAGGCAATTTCCAAGAATGAAAATAAGACTAATTGGAAGAAAAAAAAACATGGGGAAGATAAACAAATATCCAATAGGAAATGACCTTGGAAACCTTAAAAGGAATTTCCACATCTTGAAAAGTCTAGAAATATAATGTTTGAAGTGCCCAAGAAGTCCTAGAACTGAATGTGAATGGAAGTTGGGCTGAAAAAATGAATTTCAGACTTCTAAGAGTCTCTAGTCAGCCCAGACACACTTTACCAAAATGACTATAATTTCTTCTAGAAAATAGCGAATGATGCATCATTTTTTTTTTTTTTTTGAAAAATAGACTTCTAGATCTTTCCATCCATATATGAAACGACTTCTATTTTTTTCTGAGTTAGTTCAGGTGTCTCTGTGAAGTTACTCCAAAATCCTAGATTGCAACTTTTATTTCCAGTTTCTATCCTTTGGCTTAGGCTTGTGGGCTTATTGGACTAAGTTGTTGGGCCATTTGAAAATGCTTCTACATCACTTTTCCTTCTATTTGCTAATCAGGAAAAGAAAATCATTAAAAAAAAAAAAAAAAAAAAAAGAAGAAGAAGACAAAAAAGAATGATTATACAATGATTTTTTATGTGTCTCTCTCTCCTCAAATTCAATTTTTTTTCTTTCCTTCCAAACATAGTTTGGTAGCCAAGAGAAGAAAAGAAAAGTAAAAAATAAAAAAATTATACTTCTCTTCGTTTAAGAAATTCTCTTTGTGCTTGGTATGTCCTGAACCAAGACAAGATTCATTTTTTAATTTCAAAATTCACTTTGGGAATGGTGAAGTTTCTTTTGCAACTAAAGAAAATCTTACCAAAAACACAAGAAAGCATAAGAAAATACAATAATTTTCATTTTGTTTTCTTTTCTTCTCTTTTAATGGTAGCCAAACACACATACTTTTTTTTATTATTTTCTTACTATTTCATTTCACTTATATTCTTTTCTTTTCTTCTATTTTCTAGATTCTTCTTTCTTTCTTTTCTTTTCTTTTTTTTTTTCTCTTGGCTACCAAACATAGCCTAAGTTTTTTTAATTTGAATTACAATTATATGCCATTATGTACACCGCCTCCATTAATTAATCTACTCACATCATTAACTAATTATTATATTCATATCTGTGAATCCGTAACTTCCTCTTACACAAAAAAAAAAAAAAAAAAAATGTAACTTCCTCACAATTATGGTGCATGTAATTTTAGATTGGGGGACAGGAATTTCTTTCTTAAAAAATGTGGATGATAATTGGTTCTATTTTTGTATTCTTATTTGGGTTTGACCTATAATGAGGAGAAATGCACTAACTAAGAGATGTATCCAGTTAAAAAAAAACACAAAAAAAACTCTCCCCCTCTTGGGTGAACCTAATTGAAAGCAATCAAGTAGAGTTTGACGGAGTAATTTATCAAACAAAATGCATGAAATAAGAAAGCTCTTAAAAAAGCAACTAAATGCATAAATCAGTAAACAAATCCATCATAGACACACACATATTAACTCCATCAATTTAACGTGGAAAACCTCCCCAACGAGAGGAGTAAAAATCACAGGACCGTAGTCCATTAAAATCCACTATCTCCAAATAATGGGAATACATAAAAGTCTTCTCTAACTGAAATTAGAGGCATACAATCATTCCAAAGATCAAGAATAGCATATCCTTGGCATACATCATTAACATGATGAATTCCCAAAAGAGAGAATGAAGAGATTGAAGAGATCTCACCAAAACAGGGACAACAAAAAATGTTATTAGAACACTGAGTTAGAGAACTCCAAATAATAATCACACTGTATAAAATGAAGACTAGTGTGTTGCGATACTATTATTAAAAAGCAGCTCAATCGGACCACGGATGACCATTCGATAGAGCTCTTGAAGATGACTGTGCAGTGTTTTCAAACCCATATTTTTCTGCTTCATTTTCTTCTTCTTCTTTTTCTTCTTCTTTTTTGATTCTTTTAGCTGGTTTCTCAATATTAAAAACTATTAGATAATAATTTTTCGCATAAAGAAGGTCATCAATTTTTTCTTTCCAAACATGATAGTTTGAACTAATTAAAATAATCATTCTACTTGTATTAGTTTCCATTGTTTAGTCTAGACATGCAATTTAGCAAATAACTTTACTCTAATACCACTTTAATGGGGAGAAATGCACTAATCAAGAGATGTACCTGGTCAATAAAAAAAACACGGAATAAACTCTTCCCCTCTTGGGTGAACCTAGTAGGAAGCAATCAAGTATAGTTTGATGAGTAATTTATCAACACAATTTGTGCAATAATTAAACTTCCAAGAAAGCAACTAAATATATAAATCAGTGAACAAATCCATCATAGACACACACACACACACACACACACACACACACATTAACACCATCAATTTAACATGAAAAATCTCCCCAATGAGAGGAGTAAAAACTATGGGACTGTAGTCCATTAAAATCCATTATCTCCAAATAATGGGAATACACAAAAGTCTTCTCTAACTAAGATTAGAGGCATACAATTAGTCAAACAAGATGAACTCTCAAAAGAGAGAAGGAAGAGATTGAAGAGATTGAAGAGATCTCACTAAAACAGGGGCAATGAAAACATTGCTGAAAACTTAGTTGGAGAACTCCAAACAACAATCACACCGTACAGAATGAATATCAATCTGTTACGATATTGCTATGAAAAATCAGTTCAATCGGACTACAGATGACCATCCGATCGAGCTCTTGAAGATAATTATGCAGTGTTTTCAAACCCATATTTTTTTGCTTCCTTTCTTTTCTTCTTCTTCTATCGATAGCCGCTCTCACACGTTCCCTTTTTTAACTTCAGCCTTATTATAAAAACAATGTCAAATGAGGAAACACTCATACCCTTGTGACAAAAGTATTCTCCTTATGTGCCTCAAATAGAAATAGGTTTCACCTAAGGAAGGTGAGCATTTTTGACCATCTTCCACAAGGAGGGAAACCTAACCCAACAACCTGAGATCCCCATAAGCTAAGTTTAAACTAAACTTCTCTTAGGCACCTTTTAAGATCCACTTACTATGTCCCTTGAGGTTGCCACTTCTGTCTCACTAGTTTGCATAGTATTCCTATGTAGGCATTGGAATTGGTTTGAACCTCCCTCTTCTTTTATCAAAGAATTTTTTTTTTTTAATGGAAAGAAATGATTTTTTTTTTTAATGCGAAAGAGAAATCAGTGTTTAGGTTGATAAAAAAAAAAAAAAAA